>NC_080549.1:3134207-3184207 GCF_028640845.1 Ahaetulla prasina | reverse complement strand
AATAAAACTGAGAAATTTCACGAAAGTTATGTTCTGAAAAAACATTCCAGAAGCAAATACTCTCTCAAGAAAGTGAACCGATAGGAGGAAATGCAGGAGGTATCTCATTGTGACTCTAGTTATTTGTTTAAAAAAAATTAAAGGGAGAAAATCAATGTAGGAATGCCTTGGATTGTGTTATACTGTAAAAGAAAAAATGAAAATGGAGCAGGAAAAAACTGGGGGAGACAGCTTAAGGCTGCTTAAAATATGCTGCTCTATAATGATAATGAAGATTTAAATGGGATAAGAATTTGCACAATTATACATAATCCGTCACTCAACAGGCAAAATAAATCTCAATTATTTAATTCTGCAAGCAGGGGATATACCACTGAATGTACTTCAGTTTTCAACATACTAAAATTTGTGCTAATAATATCGGTACTAAAAAACCTCTAGGGTTCTAGCTTTACCTGGTTGCAAACAGATTATTCTTTATTTATTTACCAAGAAGGATATTTGAGCAATATTGTAGTTTTATCTGTCAGGCAATGACTAAGGTACAATACCAATTATATAAAAACATGCAAATGAGTTGAACATCTGTCGAGACAATTATGGAAAAGCACTAGAAACATTTTAAATTCCGTCTGGAAGAGAGTTCAATAAATTATATTCGAGCAGCTCGTTTGCATGAATTATTGAACATCCCAAAAATAAAAATCCAAAGAGAAAGGAAAATAGTGGTTATGATTGCCAGGTACTAGAGATGGATCAAGTGTTGACCACAATGCCAAGAAAAGAAGTGACAAGTGTTCTGTAACAGAGAGAAGGACATGCTAGTGAGTCAACTTACGGTAGATGTTCTCCACAGTTGCTCAACCATGAAGTTAAATCTGTCCTTTTGGAGAAAAATTTTTGATGGGTGCACAGCAAACTCCAAACTTCTTTCCTTTGTGAGTTTGACCAAAACATCAATGATACTGTTGTGGCCCACCAGCGGCCAGCAGATTCAGACTATGAGGAGGTTGGGGAGGAACATTAGGCCTGGAGTTGGAGGCAGAGAGGCGGCGAAGGCCATATGGTAGTTATTTGCTACCTCTGGAGCCTGACATCAGCGAGGCAGAAGCAAGAACAGAAGAACATGCGCACACTGGGAGCCTGTTCCCAGTGTGCGCATGTGCAGAGCTGCCAGAAGACAAGAACAATGAAGAAAACAGGGTCAACTTGGGAGTAAGGCTTGGAGATGATTGGCCCCTCCCATAAGACATAAAAGAGGAGCGAATGGGACATGAGCTTTTGCAGGAAGCAATTAGTTCATCTGGTCAGTTCAAGCTTTGGAAAGTTCTATTTTACTCTATGCTAAGTTTGGCCTTGCCCTGCATTTAGCAATTAGTTCTCTGGCAGCATTCCAAGAGAGATAAGGTGGGTGTTTATAAACATTCCCTCCGAAAGATTGTTTGTGAAACCTTTAGGATTGTGAATGACAATAATTCACAGCCATATGAATAAAAGAGATTTGCCAGGTCAAAGTTTGTGCCTTAGGGAGGCACAATTCCCTAGGTCAGAACAGATACTAAGACTTGTATCTATCTTTTTCTCCACCGCTTTCCAAAGCTTATTCAGTTTAAATGTTTTGCACAAGGAGGTCTTGGCAATACACCAACATGTGGGCAGCACCCAACTGTATATCAAGCGCTTTGTGTGTGCTTGTTCACAGTGCTTTTCTACAGATCTCAGCTGCAATCATTTGTTCTGCTAACAACTTCACGGGGGGTGGGGGGGCTCCTATTTACATGCATAATACTTTCAACGAATAAGCTGTTTGTGCTTAAGCAACAGTAGTAATAGTGGGCCAGTGGCAAAGATTCTTGGTAAGATTATTCCTTGTTCCTCTTTAGGTTTGATATTTTTTTTCTTCTTTCTCCCAGCTATTTCACTTCGGCTATTGGGTAAAGGTTAAGGTTCCCCTCGCACATGCGTGCTAGTCGTTCCCGACTTTAGGGGGTGGTGCTCATCTCCATTTCAAAGCTGAAGAGCCAGCGCTGTCCGAAGACGTCTCCATGGTCATGTGGCCAGCATGACTCAACGCCAAAGGCGCACGGAACGCTGTTACCTTCCCACCAAAGGTGAACCCTATTTTTTCTACTTGCATTTTTTACCTGCTTCTGAACTGCTAGGTTGGCAGAAGCTGGGACAAGTAATGGGAGCTCACCCCGTTACACTAGGGGTTGCACTAGGGATTCGAACCGCTGAGCTGCCGACCTTTCGATCAACAAGCTCAGCCTCTTAGCCACAGAGCCTCTTAGCCACTGAGCCACCACGTCCCTTGGCTATTGGGTACCATTCGTCAAAGGGCCGTGGTGGCTCAGGCTGTAAGATAGCCTGTTATTAAAACACAGCTGCCTGCAATTACTGCAGGTTCTAGTCCCACCAGGCCCAAGGTTGACTCAGCCTTCCATCTTTTATAAGGTAGGTAAAATTAGTACCCAGATTGTTGGGGGGGCAATAAGTTGACTTTGTAAATATACAAATAGAATGAGACTATTGCCTTACACACTGTAAGCCGCCCCGAGTCTTCGGAGAAGGGTGGGATATAAAAGTAAATTTAAAAAAATATACCATTTTGGGTGAGGCATTCAATGTAGGTTGCTGAAGAATGCTTTCTCCACCGCCTCCAAGGGGATTCAATATTTGGCGCCTGACCAGAATGCATAAATGCATGGATAATTAGAGGTAGAAAAATGGGACCCCGCCCCCTTCCTTCCCTTAAACTCCATGAACCCAACTTCATGCCGTAAATTTGAAATGTACATTCGTGAGGCTTCCCTGTATAACACTGAAGCTCTTGAAGAACAAGAAGAGTAAGTGAATAGCAAAAAGCCCTAATTTCGTCATTATGTGCCCTGCCCGGATCTTTAAAAATGTCCCAGATTCATTCATTCATTCTTTCTTTCTTTCTTTCTTTCTTTCTTTCTTTCTTTCTTTCTTTCTTTCTTTCTTTCTTTCTTTCTTTTTTGTAAAGCCTTGGTTAAAGAAGGATGCTTTTGCCAGTTTGTAAAACCTTGGGACCAACAATAATTGGAGGAGCACCTCTTCCCACATGCCAGACTAGACCTTCCGCCCTGAGGAATGGCCTCAGGAATAATCTTCTTAGGTCTTATAGGTGACCTTTCCAGATTTGGCCAAAGCTTTTTCAGAGGCATTCCTAGTATAAGCATTCATGTCTTGCAGCAAAAAAAAAAATAATTATCCTGGTCCATTTTATCAATGAATATATTATAATTAAACAGGAGGAGGAGCAGGAGGAGGAGGAGCAAGAGGAGGAGGTGGAGGAGGAGGAGGAGGAAAGAAGGAAGGAAGGAAGGAAGGAAGGAAGGAGGGAGGGAGGGAGGGAGGGAGAAAGAAAGAAAGAAAGAAAGAAAGAAAGAAAGAAAGAAAGAAAGAAAGAAAGAAAGAAAGAAGAAAGGAAGAGGGAGGGAGAAGGGAGGGAGAAAGAAAAAAGAAAGTAAGAGGGAGGGAGAAAGGGGGGAGGGAGGGAGGAGGGAGGGAGGGAAAAAGAAAGGAAGGAAGGAGCAGGAGAAGGAGGTTGTTTACAGGCTGTTACTTTTATAATTTTACCATTTGTGTCATATATTTTAATTTACTGAGCTTTACTGAGATAGGAGGGATAAAAAAATAAAACCATCTGATAGAACAATGTAGATACCTTTCTATTATGCCTATAGATACAGGTAAGATAGAGAAAATTATCCGTTTTTCTAACTAGGCAGGCCTCACCTACTCAGAGATCCAAGCAAGGCAACAAGCTTTCAAAGAACTCAATTTCCCTGATTAATTTGAATAAAACTAGCCACATTTATTGCTTACGGATCTCTAGCCAAGTAGTTGATTGTCATCTGGAGTGTATTGTGGGTTTTTTTTCCCCCTCCCTATTTCAAGCCTTGGGGAATGCCTTTCTCGTACTAAAAATGTTATTCTTTAGATTTAATAGGATCACTCTGGCAAAGACGTTCTATTTAAGGAAGCATGAGTGAATTGAGCATAGAGCAGAAAAAAACACAGTCGCTGGAGTGATTGTTCAGCCCCACTCCAAGCCAAGTCAAAGAAATCAGAGAAAAATAGACGACTTTGATTTTGGCGATGATATAATGTCTCAGCTGTTCAACCAATTAGGTGAGTGAAATCTCAATCACATCTTTCAAAAATAGTTGTGAGCATGTACATAACATTTTCATATTTCTCTGCAATAATGCCACTGGTGCTTGGTGACGTCATCATGTAGATGAATCACAGTGTCTGTCTAGGCTTGTGCATGCTCTCTGACTGGTTGACCGGTGTGATGTAATAGAATTTAGAATAACAGACTTGGAAGGGACCTTGGTGGTCTTCTAGTCCACCCCCTTGCTCAAAGCAGGACACCCTACACCATTTCAGACAAATGGTTGTCCAATCTCCAATCCAGTGTTGGAGCATTCACAACTTCTGGAGGTAAGTTGTTCCACTATAACTTACACAACAAAGGGAGAAATAAAAATCAATGGAAAAAAGCAGAACAGAAGAATAACCACTTGCAAAATAATTCAGTAGAATAAAATCAGCGGATATTTATAGGATATTTGTCAATTTCAAGGGTTGTTTTATCGGAGCCGTCCTTCTGGATCCCCCCCCCCAAATTAAAAAAAAAAGGAGAGAAATGCCAGTCTATCCTTTAAAAATGTGTTTTTCACACTCTCAGTTTTTTTCCCGTTGATATAAGCTAATGATTGAAGGGATTATGCAGAAAGATAATGATGTTATAACTGCATAGACTAATGTATAGCATACAAATTAGCAAGATCAAAACTTTGGCCAAGAAGGAAAAAAAAAGTCTAATGGTACTTCCCTCACATCAGCCTCCTGAACTAAATGGAGCCCTGGCTGCATGCCAGAAAATGAACAGGTTCCATAAAAGAGGACGATTACGAGGGTGAAAAACAAGAAAAAAAGAAAGAAAAAGAAAACTTTTTGTTAGACCGATCAATCACAAGTTGCTGTCCTCCCTTTCTGTGGTGCTGGATTATGACTTTTATCACTCTTGCCTCATGCGACTTACATCTTGGACTTACATCTCGGAGGACACCGCATTATGGAAGCATTGAAGTAGATGACGCGATCCGTACAGTTTACGTGAAAACTGATCCCATGATTCCACGAAGCGACGGGACTTTCTGCTTTTTTTTCTTTGAAGATGTTTCGCTTCTCATCCAAGGAGATGTTGTGTCTTGCCCGCTCTCACAGCAGCCGGGGCCTTCTTATCTGCTCCCGAACACGGAGGAATGTATGCCTCCCGGCCCCAGTCCTGGCTCCATGCCCAGACAAGCTGAAGAGGAGGGGGCACCTCCCGGTCCCAGCCCTGGCTCCATGCCCAAGCAGGCTGCAGAGGAGGGAGCACCCCCCGGCCCCAGCCCTGGCTCCATGCCCAGGCAAACGGAGCAGCTAGACCCCTCCCCCTCCTCCACAGCAAGTGAGCCTGAGGAAACTTTATTTCCAACAGCTGATTGGAGTGACCCTCGCATCAGAAGATTGGATAGGCGGAGGCAATAGAAGGAAGGGAGGGGCAGGCCTTAATGAGTGCTGAGTCATGGAGCCACACCCCATGGCCTATATAAAGGATCTGCTTTCTGGCAGTCTCTGAGTCAGGCAAAAGTCGAACTTATCTTGCTGAAGTCACTTACTGGTCTCCTGCCTGCTCTGAGGACTTTGCTAGGACTTTGGGCAGAGCTGCAGAGGCAAGCCTGATTCGGATTTCCCTGACCCGGCCGTCAGCGGAGGAGTGGGACACGACAGGAGAAGAGCTGAAGAAGCTTCTTGGATGAGAAGTGGAACGTCTTCAAGGAGAAAAAAGCAAGAAAGCCCAGCTGCCTCTTGAAAAAGCACCTACTAAGGATAAAAAATGGGAAAACCGCTAATTTGAAAGAGAGGTCAAAGAAACCATCTGTGTCAAAGTTGATAGAAGGGCAGGGATATGACATCATCTATCTCCAGTCTATAACACAGCTCCTTTCAGCAGTTCCAAGAAGGCTCCAAGCCCATTTGCACCACTCAAGTGACCCTGAGGACACAGATGAATCTCCAAGTGGCCTCAGTGACTCTGTAAAAAGAATGCAAATGACCAGCCACCTGCAAGGAATATCAATCCTTCCATTCCCCACCATCCAGTCAGAACTAAAGAAGCTTCTTGGATGAGAAGCAAAACATCTTCAAGAAAGCCCAAAGTGTCCAGTTGCCTTTTGAAAAAGCACCTTTGGAACAACCATGACCTGGATGACTGAGAATCTCCATAGATATTTAGATTCCATGAAGCTCTTGAATTGATGTATTCACACATACTTCCTCCTCAAATTTTCAGCTTTGATTCTTGTTTAACCCAAATAAGGGCATAGTATGTTGATCTAACTCAGTAATTATGCTATCATCTTTCTTTTGAACAAAATGTATAGTAAGCCACAAAGCTAAGTTAGTAGGATCTGGGGATCACAATGATTTAGATAGGTAGGATTATCATTAGGAGCATACAGTGTAGAAACAATTGATATTATTTGTTGACGAAATACATTATCCCATGAAAGGCCAGGAAAGGAAGCAACATCAGTTTCTGAATATGGGAAAGTTATTATTTTACCACCATGTCCCAGGGATCTGAAAATATCTGGAAGCTAATATGGATTTGAATCCTCACTGTATTTCAGACATCAATACATTAGAGAGGGTCCAGAGATATTTTACTAGGAGAGTTCTCAAATCTCCTGCTTGAAATAAAATTCCCTCTACCACCAGACTTGAAATCTTAGGTCTAGAAAGCCTCGAACTATGTCGTCTACGTTCCGACCTATGCTTAGTTCATAAGATTTATCAAGACATCCTACCTGTAAATGAGTACTTTAATTTCAACCATAATAATACAAGGGCCATCAATAGATTCAAACTCAATGTAATTCGCTCTAATCTTAATTGTAGGAAATATGACTTTTGCAATAGAGTAGCAAATGTCTGGAACACTCTACCTGATCCTGTTGTTAGTCTCTGTAATCTCCATACCTTTTATCATAAATTGTCTACCGTGTACCTTAGATGTTTCGTAAGAGGTCCCTAAGGGGGCGTGCATAAGCGCAACAGCATGCCTACCGTCCCTGTCCTACTGTTCCCAATTATATGTAATCATTCTATGTGTTTATGGCTATGTTTTGCCAATTTATATCCTTTTTTTTGTGCCCAAAATTTTTCATATGTCCATGTCTGTGTCTACTGTGTTACTTGTTTTCTTGTATTTGTTGACAAATAAATAAAACAATAAAACAATAAAATAAATAAATAAATAAATAAATTCTTACTGGAGGCTTTGCATAGACAAAGATTTTTGTTCAAGCTAGGTTGACAGAGATCATGATGGACAGTATAAATGTCTTGCTAAGTCATTTATAGAGCTTCGGAATGTAATTAAAGAATAGAATTTGGAGTGGCAAGATCTCTCTGTTTCCTTGGAGAGAAAAAAATAAGAAATTCACCGAGGCAGTGGATCTTGGGAGAAGTTGGCAAAATGGAACCTCATTAGGTCAATTACATCATTGACTTCAGCCTAGAAACAGTGTATGCCTGAGGCTGTTTGGCTTGTTGACTGAAACATTCAAGGGAGTTAACTCTGTTTTTCTTTTCGACAATAACTTAAGACATGCCAGTGTACAAGATGAGCCGTTGAAACGTTTGTGAGAAAAAGAGAGAGAAGAAAAAGAAGAAGAGACAGTACATTTTAAGTTAAAATATTAAAGTAGTTGGCTGTTACGATATGGACTCCAGGAATATAGTTACCTTTACCTCCCACTCATGTTCTTTTTCTAGCAACCATTTTCCTAAAGTTGAACGTTAATTAAGGTACTCATTCACAAATCCCTCACCTGTTATGAAATTATGGTTGGCAGTATTTACAAGTGCAATATGCTATTCTGCTGGCCCACAAAAAATGATTACAGATGTGTTGACTAGATGCTGACGTCTTCCCATAGCTGAATAAATTCTATGAGTGATTAATAGACTAATTGAAGACTCATAAAGCAAAACGCAGGACTGAAACCTCTGTACGTTCACTTATTTGTGACTGGAGAGCAGGATCGTGATCAGAAATCACTTGCCCGTCTGCGAGTCTACATCTGGATGGATTGAAAGAAAAATAAATAAGCCTTCTAAATGCATGAACACAAAAGTTGTATCGCCCCGTTTGCCCTTCCTACTCATCTCCCTTCTCCCTTCCAACTGGACTGATTACATTAGATCACCGTTCTTTTTTTTTTTTTTCTTCAATCCAGGTTTTTGAAATTAAATTAGTGCTGCTATGACCAGGTGAATACTTGACACGCAGAAAATTGAGCTTCTGTGATTTGTTCCAGGCAGAAACTCACCCTTTTATTTTTATTTATTTATTTTATCAAAGGTTGACAACGCTCCAGGATTTTGGATCATCAGCACCATGGACAGCGATCACATTATAGCTGGAAGCGAACCGAATTGAACAGTCCCTGATCAAAATTTAGAATAAACTAGAATAACAGAGTTGGAAGGGACCTTGGAGGTCTTCTAGTCCAACTTCCAGCTTAGGCAAGAAATCCTACACCACTTCAGACAAATGGTTGTCCAACCTCTTCTTAAAAACTTCCAGTGTTGGAGCATTCACAACTTCTGGAGGCAAGTTGTTCCACTGATTCATTGTTCTCACTGTCAGGAAATTTCTCCTTAGTTCTAAGTTGCTTCCCTCCTTGATGAATTTCCACTCATTGCTTCTAGTCCTGCCTTCAGGTGCTTTGAAGAATAGCTTGACTCCCTCTTCTTTGTGGAAGCCCCTGAGATGTTGGAAGACTGCTATCATGTCATATCATATTGGTTGGAATCTGCATTGGCTTGCTTTCTGGAGATCAATGATGGTCACTGGATTGAACAAAGGCTTTTCCGTCTGCAACCAATACAATCCCATGCTGGCTAGTTAAGTATCCTAACAAGCAAGAGACTGATGAGAAATGAATGCTTAAGCTAAGCGTTTGTCCCCAGGGAGGTGGCTTAAGTGGCTTAAGCTGTGAAGATATCTCCTAGCCTGCTAAAAATAGCATCTTCTTCTGTACACAAGCACCACAATTTGGTTGCTCAGCTACTAAGGTTACTTTGCAGCGAGCAACCTCCGGCAAAGGGACACAAAATCAATTCTGACTTCCGACTGTCTTTTTAGGGGATTCTTTCTCTGTTTTTTAAACCAGGGCTTGTGTTGTGAAGCTCCAGAAATTGAAGAGACTCATCATCTCTGAACTATGCAGTGGTGAAATCCATTTTTTTTTTTTACTATCGGTTCTGTGGGCATGGTTTGGTAGACAAGTGTGGCTTGGTGGGCATGGTTTGGTGAGCGTGGCAGGAGAAGGATACTGCAAAATCTCCATTCCCATAGGGGAGAAGGGGAGAAAGGAGGAAAAGAGGAGTGGGGGAGAGGAAGGGGAAGGAGGAAGAAAAGGAGGAGGAAGAAAGTAGGAGAGGCGAGAAGGGAGGGAGGGAAAGAGGAGAAGAAGATTTGTTGTGAAATGAAGGGAAAGAAAGGGTAGAAGAGCAACCCCAAATGTAATTAAAATGTTCTATCTTTGTGCTTTCTTCAGAAAAAAATATGTATGGTTACTTACGAACAAGAGAATGTACATTTACAATATGTGTATAAGAAAAGAAAAGAAAACTTTTTAATAGAACTGATAGTAAATTTTTTTGAAACCCAGCACTGTAACAGATGCAATTTTGGAGATATCCTGATTGATAATGATAGATATTTTGAGCTCTGGAGTATTTGGATAACAATTGTCTTGTCCAGATGAACTGACCCAGCAGGATTTTCCGGACAGAAGGAAAGTGTATCCTTGGGGGTGGGTGGGTGGTGCATTGATTTGCAGATCTTCCTCTCTTACCTACTCACTTCTAACTCCTAAAGTCCTTGGTATACTGAATATCAGTATACCTGAAGACCTGTCAGTAATGTTTAATCTTCCTCTTTCAGTCTGCATTACCCCACATTGATCTGAAAGTGGAAAACCAGAATGATATTAAAAATTCAAACGCTGGAGAAAATTATCGCACTCATTATCTAAATTAGTTTATTAAAGCTGCAGGAAGCTCCTTCCACGAGCACAAGAGAAGGAAGGAGTAATATTCTGGTTTTGGAGGATTATACATTATTAATTGTCCTTTCTCGGAGAGCAACAGAAGCGGCAATGACCTCCTTGAAGGAAACTCAAGGGAACAACCCAGATTTTTACACTTTTGTGACATTAAAAAAAAAAAAAGTTTTGAAGTAATCCTTCCAGGATCAACTTCATTTGTTGACTGCTTGAAAAGAAGTGAAAAGGAGCGTCTACGGGTGGTCTTCTCCAGCCACGTGGTCTTCTCCAGCCATGTGCTGAACAACTCTTCCCATTGACCATAGTTGGCATGGCCCTTGGGTTATATGGCATAGCCCTCCCGTGACTCCATTTTGTTTTCCTTCACATTTGGTGTGCTGTTGTAAGCAATAACACTTAGACTTATATACCACTTCACAGGCCTCTCTAAGCAGTTTACATAGTCAGTCTATGATCACCAACAATCTGGGTCCTCGTTTTACTCCCTCCCACCCTTTTTTTCTCCCTCACTCCCTCCCTCTCTCTCTCTCACTCCCTCCCTCTCTCCCTCCCTCTCTCCCTCCCTCCCCCCCTCTCTCTCCATCTTGCTCTCTTCCCTCTCTCTCCCTCCCCTTCTGTCTCACTTTCTACCTCACTTTCTCTCTTGCTCTCAGTCTCTTCCTCCCTCTCTCTCTCTCATCCTCCCACTCATTCTCCCTCCCTCTTTCTCTCTCCCTCCCCTTCTCTCTCCGTCTCTCTCTCCCTCATTCTCTTGCACTCTCTCTCTCTCTCTCTCTCCCTCCCCTTCTGTCTCACTCTCTCCCTCATTTTTTCCTCTTGCTCTCGGTCTCTCCCTCCTTCTCTCTCTCTTCCCCTCCCACTCTCTCTCCCTCCCTCTTTCTCTCTCACTCTCTCTCCTTAATTCTCTCTCTCACTCACTCACTCACTCCCGCTCTCCCTCCCTCTTTCTCTTCCCCTCCACCTTCTCTCTCACTCTCTCTCTCCCTCACTTTCTTGCACTCTCTCCCTCCCTCCCTCCATCTCTCCAGAGTACCGCAGATGCCTTGCCAAACAGTAATTTTGCTCTTTCAGTCTTATAAAACAATCACACAAAAACTCAGGCCTGGACACACAAAATCTCAGGCCCGTCATCTTCTCTTCAACAAACCACAGGCCATTCTGACGCAGAGTTAACTTTTGTCTTTAAGGAACTGGTGGGTTTTTTCCTTCTAAAAAAAAAAAGAAATGTTTTCTCAATGTCGAATGGAAGTTTAAACACTTGTTGGATTATGTTCCCACTGCCAGCAAAAGCAAAGCCTGACATAAGCCTCGTTTTGATCTCCTAAAAATTGAATTTCATTGACAGCAGATCATATATTTTTTTTTTGGTTCCCTTAAAGGGGCAGAGGACAGGGAGTGATCAGCTCAAGTTCAGTGCTTAAGCCCTGCAGTATTGCATTCCTAAAAATAAATTTGCAAGAGAACCAAAATAGTAATATTAATAATAATGATAAAAAAAACCTTAGTCTCTAATAAAAGGCAGGCATGTCTCAATTTCTTTTATCAAATTAAACCAAATCAGGAAGAGGGCTGAAAAAGGTGAACATTTGGTGATATTTTATCAGCATTTCCACATATTTAAAAAGGTAATATAATCTCAATGTACTTGAGTCAAGGGGAAGAGGAGAAGATAACCAGCAACAAGATGGATCGACTTGATTATAGCCGTGTGGGAAGACTAGAAGGGCTAGGTTGGAGCCAGATCATTTCGGAAAATATCAATCTATTTGGTTCGAAAGAAGGAACAATTACTTGATGGCAGATAATCCATCAATCCATATCAGAATCGGAGCTTTTGAGAACGTTGTCTCCTCCCTTTTCTTCTTGGACTTATTGCATTCAAATTCAGAAAAAAAGTGATTGCATTCCGTTGCAGCAACCTTGAGGAGGGGAAAAAACACCTAATCTAAAACTGAATAAATATATCAAAAAGAAGGGGTAAACGAGAATAAAACCACCCGTCTTAGGTTGTTCTGAAAAATCAACTTGTTCCGGCTCTTTCTTTGACAGCCGAGTGAGATGGTAGCTCAAAGTGATGGGCGGAGAAGCTGTGGGAGATGGTAGAAAAAGCATCTATTTCTTTAGCTCCATGTCAGAGATGAGGATCTAGAAGCTTGGAAGGCTACAATCTCTGGTCCTGGGGACCGACCCAGATTGGATCCCACACCGTGATCCTGAGACTCGGAGATTTGTTCAATTTCTGCCTTCTTTTTTTTTTTTTTTTAAATTCATGACCACTCATTGTCACGTTCATTCTAGGCTAGAATGAATTTCTCCAACTTGGTTTAACATGCCCAACATTCCTGACTGAATCATGATTTTTCTTCCTTCCTTCCTTCCTTCCTTCCTTCCTTCCTTCCTTCCTTCCTTCCTTCCTTCCTTCCTTCCTTCCTTCCTTCCTTCTTCCTTTCTTTCTTTCTTCTTCTTCTTTCTTTCTTTCTTTCTTTCTCTGCCTCTTTTTTCCTTCCTTCCTCATTCTTACTCTCTGTCTCTTTCTTTCTTTCTTTCCTTCCTTTTCTTTTCTTTCTTTCTTTCATCTTTCTCTCTCTCTCTCTTTCTTTCTCTCTCTCTCTTTGGTCTCCATGATCATGTGGCCGGCATGACTAAATGCCAAAGGTGCACGGAACGCTGCTACCTTCCCACCAAAGGTGTCCCTGTTTTTCTACTTGCATTTTTTATGTGCTTTCGAACTGCTAGGTTGGCAGAAGCTGGGACAAGTCACGGGAGCTCACCCTGTTACACGGCACTAGGGATTTGAACCGCTGAACTGCCAACCTTTTGATCGACAAGCTCAACATCTTAACCACTGAGCCACCGTGACCGTTTTATTTATATATAGTTTCCTTTATTTTGGAAAGAAAAATCTGAATAAATTTTGCTCAGGTTTGCTCTGAATAGCTGCGGCGGCTGAAGTTTTAGCGATGTAGACACAAAATGAGTTTTACACTCCTTTAGATGTTTTCTGCTTGTTGTCATTTTGTCCACAGGTGAAACGTAAACAAGCATTAACAAGTCATCAATCCATTCCGTCACGGCTTATAAAGGATTTTCTTTCTTTTCTGGAACCTTGTATGCAGTCATAAATAAGTTACCGTGATTGCAGAAAATTGTTTTTTTCGAGGTGGATTCTTATTTCGCCTTTGCTTTTAAGTTTCCAGCCAATGGAAATCTCAGCAATAGAAAATTACATTTAGGGAATGGCATTGATGGCACCTTGAAAATAACTTGGCTCAAAGGGAGACAGGGTGTCAAAAAAAACAAACGTTACATCTGTGGAATGACTGATAGCTGGAACCAATTTGTGATGTTGCTTCTCTTTACTTTAGAAACAAGAGAAGGCGGGCACCAAGTTGGGCCAGGATGAGGATTATTCTGAAATGCGAGGATGCAAAGATTGATATTGGGCACATATTGCTGCATCGGACATAGCCAAAAATACGAATAAAGGAGAATATTTGTAGCTCAGGGTTGACATGAGGGGCCCTTGGGGCTCACTGGGCTTGCTTGTTTTCTTGCAGACGTTTCATTACCCAAGCTAGGTAACATCATCAGTGCTAGTAGAAGGATTGGCACTGATGATGTTACCGAGTTTGGTAATGAAATGTCTGCAAGAAAACAAGCAAGCTCAGAGAACAAAGGACTCCATACTACTACTACTACTACTACTACTACTACTACTACTACTACTACTCCAACTCAACTGCCTTCTAGCACTGATGATGTTGCCTAGTTTGGCTAATGAAACATCTGCAAAAAAACAAGCAAGCTCAGAGAGCAGAGGACTCCATAGTCCTACTACTACTACTACTACTACTACTACTACTACTCCAACTCAACTGCCTTCTAGCACTGATGATGTTGCCTAGTTTGGCTAACGAAACATCTGCAAAAAAACAAGCAAGCTCAGAGAGCAGAGGACTCCATAGTTCTCCTCCTCCTCCTCCTCCTCCTCCTCCTCCTCCTCCTCCTCCTCCTCCTCCTCCTCTTCTTCTTCTACTCCTCCCTTCTAGCACTGATGATGTTACATAGTTTGGAATGAAATGTCTGCATTTATGATGGTTGCTGTGTCGTGGGGTCATGTGATCCCCTTATGCGACCTTCTGACAAGCAAAGTCAGTGGGGAATCCAGATTCACTTAACAACCAGGTTTCTAAGTTAACAATGGCAGCGATTCACTTAGCAATGGCGGCAAGACAGGTCATAAAATGGAGCAATAGTCAGTTCACAAATGTGTCACATAAATTTTGGGCTCAATGGTGGTCATAAGTTGAGGAATACCTGTAAAACACTGTGTTTGTTTTTGTGTTTGTGTTTGTGTGTGTGTGTTCTCATCCAAGTAGATATATATGCAATTTTTTTACACAACAGTTTCGATAACTGGCTGTGTTTCAGGGCAATTGTCCATACACAATCGACGTCTGTAAGAAACTCATTCATAAGCCATAAATCATAATGCAATAATCAAAAAACGATTGATGCTCTGGTCTCTGGGCAATCGAGTAACAGAATGGAAACCACACCCATATTACTAACCCAATCGTTTTATCGAGAAGAAAAATGTCCCTGCTAAAATCCAGAAGGAGGAGAGTCAGGTAGAATGATCCTAGTCTTGCTCAGATCGTCTTCCTTTCCTGTTTCAAAGTCACTACCTGCAAGACTTTCTATTCCAAGGAATTAAAAGACGCTTGCTCCTGGTGAGGAAAGCTATGGCAAATCTAGACAGCAGACTAAAAAGCAGAGACATCACCCTGCCAACAAAACTGCGTATAGTCAAGGCTCTGGTTTTCCCAGTTGCAATGGATGGCTGTGAAAGTTGGACCATAAAAAAGGCTGAGCACCAAAGAATTGAGGCCTTTGAACTCTGGTGCTGGAGAAGGCTCCTGCAAGTCCCTTGGACCACAAGGCAATCCAACCGGTCAGTCCTAGAGGAGATCAACCCTGACTGCTCTTTAGAAGGCCAGATCCTGAAGAGGAAACTCAAATACTCTGGCCACCTAATGAGAAGGAAGGACTCCCTGGAGAAGAGCCGAATGCTGGGAAAGATGGAGGGCAAAAGAAGAAGGGGATGGCAGAGAATGAGGTGGCTGGATGGAGTCACTGAAGCAGTTGGCGTGAACTTAAATGGACTCCAAAGGATGGTAGAGGACATGAAGGCCTGGAGAAAAGTTGTCCATGCAGTCGTGATGGGTTGGACACTACTTTGTAACTAACTAACAACAACACACACAGAGAGAGAAATAAGAATAAAGTTTTCAAATCCTCCTTAGGACAGTTTGGCTGCTAGTCCTTCATTTGATCGGTAGCCATCTTGGAAATCACATTTGTTGCAGAGACATTTCAAAGTAGTCTTGAGGGCCACAGGAACAAAATTCAGGCATTTAAGACAAAATGAGTTTTTTTGCTTGCTTTTTTGCTTGCTAGGGGCAAAATCAATAGCCCAAGTTTAGCACCTCGGAGTTCCTTCAACCGAAGGCTCTTTTAATCTAAATTGATCACAGTCTTCCCAAAGCTTGCTTTAATTTCAGGACCTAAACCACATCCATATCCTTTACCTCAACAGGTAACTTCCTTGTGGCATAGAGCTGTAAAGGTCAGGTTTGAGAAATGTTGCTATTTCCCAGTTTTACTTCATACCCTTTGCCAACGGCAGTTAGAAAAAAACAAAAAAAAAACCCCACCACCAATGTTTATACCTTCTTAGAGGAGAAAGAAAGCTGGGCTTACTTTTTTCTTGGCTTAATATCTGAGAGGAGAAAGAAATTTGTACTAACAAATTGATAATACTTCAGTAGGAAAAGCATTAGGTGTTTTTTTTTTCTTCTCTGCTGGAGAGGGAGAGGGAGAGGAAGGGAGGAGAGGAAGAGGAAGGAGGGAGAGGGAAAGGGAAAGGGAGAAGAAAGAGGAAGAGGGAAAGGGAAAGGGAGAGGAAAAAAGGAGAGGGAGAGGGAGAGGAAGAGGGAGGAGGGAGACGAAAGAGAGGAAAGGAAAGGAGAGGAAGGGAGAGGAAGGAAGGAGGGAGAGGGAAAAGGAGAGGAAGGAGGGAGAGGAAGGAGGGGAGGAAGGAGGGAGAGGAAGAGGAAGAGGGAAGAGGGAGAGGAAGGAGAGGGAAGGAAAGGAGAGGAAGGGAGGAAGGAAGGAGAGAGTGGGAAAGGAGAGGAAAAAGGGAGATGAAGGAAGGAGGGAGAGGGAGAGGAAGGAGGGAGAGAAAGGGAGAAGAGGGAGAGGGAGAGAAAGAGAGGAGAGGGAGAGAGAGGGAAGGGAAGGGAAGGGGAAAAAATTCAAAAGGCCCAAACTGGATCGCGAATGGAAACTCCACTTCTGTGTTGTTGCCAAACCACTTGACCTCCATGCGGTCACCAGGAGACCGAGTTGAACTCTGAGAAATAAATCCTTACCTATAATCTTGATAAAGGATATGCCAGATAAGTTGGAATTTTATGAATTTTATTTGTGGGGAATTCTCTTGCCTTGATTGATAGGGAGATAAGACACGTTTCGCAGATCTTCCAAGAGGTCAAGATACTTACGTTTAAACATAGATTGTGGAAAAAAACCCAGGCGCTGGCGTTCTTTGTGTGGTTTCTTTGATGCCTTTTGCTCAAGTTTTCTCGGTGGGTTTATTGACAGAAGTGAACAAAGCAGATCAGAGTGCCAGGATGGTCTCACACTTTGCACAGATTCTCGGTGAATTTGCTACTCAGGCGTTGAAATGGGAAGCTTTGTGGGTGTATTCTTGTTGCTAATGCTATTTTTTTTGCATAATTCAGTGTATTTCGTGAATATGTTAACCGATTCCTCAGCCAACCTTTCTGGCCTTCTCTACAAACTGTAGGATTCCAACAAGCACAAGTTGATGAGATCTTTCTGAATGCTGCGTTTCTCTCCTTTTTTTTTCCTCTCCATAATTTTTTTTTTTTTTGCCTTTCCAACGCTTCCCTCTGCTACTCATTTTCCCCGTCTTTCATTGCCCATGATAGACTCTGATGGATTTTGATAAACAACTTTTCCATTGCATAAGAGAAACAAGGTAAGCCTGTAATTTGAACTACTCGTGTGATTGGAAATGAACAGCGTGACAGCACCAAGAAAAATTGAATTCTATAATGGACTGCTTTGGGAAATCTTGTTATTCAAGTGTGGGGAAACGTTGAGGAGGTGAAAAAGAGAAGTGAATAAAAACAGGAGGGGGGAGGAAATACCCACCTTCAGAATGAAACATTCAGACTCACAATATCTCATATTTATTTATTATAACAGAATAACAGAGTTGGAAGGGATCTTGGAGATCTTCTAGTCTAACCCCCCCTGCTTGGACAGGAGAACATATATCATCTTGGAGAAGTCTCTTCTTAAAAAGTCTCTTCTTAAAAAGCTCCATTGATGGAGCACCCACAACTTTGGAAGACAAGCTCTTCCCACTGATGGTTCTCATTGTCAGGAAATTTCTCCTTAGTTCTAGGTTGCTTCTCTCCTTGATCAGTTTCCATCCATTGCATCTTATCTTGCCTTCAGGTCAAGTATGAAATCCAGCAGGTTCTGATAGGTTTTGGAGAACCGGTAGCGGAAATTTTGAATAGTCTGGAGAATCAGCAAATACCACCTCTGGCTGGCCCCAGAATGGGGTGGGAATGGAGATTTTGGAGTATCCTTCCCCTGGAGTGGAGAGGGAATGGGGATTTTGCAGTATCCTTCCCCTGGAGTGGGGAGGGAATGGAGATTTTGTAGTATCCTTCCTCTGCCACGCCCACCAAGCCATGCCCACCAATCCACACCACACCCACCAAGCCACAGAACCAGTAGTAAAAAAAAAATTGAACTCCACCACTGCTTCAAGTGCTTTGGAGAATAGCTTGACTCCCTCTTCTTTGTAGCAGCCCCTTAGATATTGGAACACTGCTACCATGTCACCTCGACTTATCTACCCCCACTTTCCTTATATATATAAAATTTCTCCCAAGATCCTTCAAGAATTGTTGAGGAAAGCCAAGTAGGTTTATAAGCTACCTCCTTCCATCAAAGATGGTTCCCTATTGGCAGTGTTGTCTCCAAACTGTCTCCCTGGCCCTTTTCCCATCCTCCAGATCTGGTAGAACATTCTAGAAAGAATTACCATACTTAAAAAAAATAAATAAAAAGCATCAGAGTACAAATACTGGTTTGAGAGAATCTGGAATGCGACAAGTGGAAAGGTAAAAGTGAAAAGAAAATTGAGCCGAGGAATCGCAAACCTCCACACGGAGGCTAATGAATAAATGAACTTTTCACAAATGTTCACAGTGTGAGAAAGCCACTGTTTTTGTTCACAAATTCCTCAACTGGCAACCTTGAGCTATTTGTAGCAGATGAAAACCTTGTAAAGTCTCGTAGCAATCAACATTGCATCTTGTTCCGTCTCCTGTCTTTTCAGAAATATGCATAAAAAGGGTGAAAGAAAGAATCACTTGCTTTCCTGTTGTAATGCTTGATTGCTCTTGACACGTTGCCAGATTTTTTCCTAGCCTCCTGATCGACCTCACTGTCATTACAGAAATGAGAATGAATACAAAGGAAGAGAATATACATCCTTACGAAGGATGGATATATATATATAATAACAAGGTGAGTGTTTGAAAAAAGGAGCACATGGGAAAGAAATATTCTACCTCCAGCCAAGCTTATTTCCAAAATCTGAGATCTGCCAATAGCGACTGTTCTTTGAAAAATATTTTGAAATGGATTTGAAAATGGAATAGAATTAGAATTAGAATTATTAGAATTAGAATTAGAATAGAACACAACACAACACAACAAGAAGAGGAAGTGGAAAAGGAGGAAGAGGAGTAGGAGTAGAGTAGAACACAACACAACAGGAAGAGGAAGTGGAAGAATAGGAAGAGGAAGAGAGTAGGAGTAGAGTAGAACACAACCCAACACAACACAACAGGAAGAGGAAGTGGAAGAATAGGAAGAGGAAGAGAGTAGGAGTAAAGTAGAACACAACACAACAGGAAGAGGAATTGGAAGAGTAGGAAGAGGAAGAGGAAGAGAGTAGGAGTAGAGTAGAAGACAACACAACACAACAGGAAGAGGAAGAATAGGAATAGGAATCAGAGGAATCGGAGTAGGAGTAGGAGTAGGAGTAGGAGTAGGAGTAGGAATAGAATAGAATAGAATAGAATAGAATAGAATAGAATAGAATAGAATAGAATAGAATAGAATAGAATAGAATAGAATAGAATAGAATTCTTTATTGGCCAAGTGTGATTGGACACACAAGGAATTTGTCTCTGCTGCATAAGCTCACAGTGTACACATAAACAGCAAGCAATAGGTCCTAGGTCATAAATCGTACTTACAATGATTAATCATACATTACAAACAACAATTGATACATCCTAAGAATCTAGTAGGAGAAGAGAATAAGAAAGATGAGAAGTGAGGCAGTGCTGTGGGAATTACACTAGGTATTCAGCAGAGTGATGGAATGGGGAAAAAAGTATTTTTATTACACTAAAAATGTAATTTTTATTACATTTTTATGTCTGGTTGTTTTGGCACGCAATGCTCTATAGCAGCATCCTGAGGGGAGAAGTTGAGACAGATTACGTCCAGGATGTGAGGGACCTGTAGATATTTTCTCAGCCCTCTTTCTGGTTCATGTAGTGTACAGATCCTGACTTTTAAGTCAATACAGGGCAGGGATGAAATCCAGCAGGTTCTGACAGGTTCTGGAGAACTGGTAGCGGAAATTTTGAGTAGTTCGGAGAAGTGGTAAATGCCACTTCTAGCTGGCCCCAGAGTGGGGTGGGAATGGGGATTTTGCAGTATCCTTCCCCCAGGAGTGGGGAGGGAATGGGGATTTTGCAGTATCCTTTCCCCAGAGTGGGGTGGGAATGGGAATTTTGCAGTATCCTTCCCCCAAGAGTGGGGTAGGAATGGAGATTTTGCAGTATCCTTTCCCTGCCACTCCCACCATGCTGTGCCCACCAAGTCACAACAAGCCACGCCCACAGAACCGGAGTAAAAAAAATTGGATTTCACCCCTGATACAGGGGTATCCACACAGGTTCAAAAGGGCAGGGCATTGGCTGTAGAGTTACAGCTGCTATTCTGACTTTTTCAACTACCCCCAGTTCAATCATTATAATCAAACACTTTCTTTAATTGGTGATTATCTCCCATGTTACTTGTGTAGGACCACTGCATGCCAAACTATTCAGACCAGGTTAGAGAAAGACCATCACGGAAAAAAATCCATGTTCTCAGTGAGAGTTGACATGACTTGATGGGACATATAATCAATCAATCAAGGAAACAAGAGCAGGCCCCCCGCCCACCAGTCATGGGATTTCTCCAAAATTGTCTTCTCCTATGGATAAGATTTCCAAAGCAAGTTTTCTTTCATCAGATGAAATGAAAAGTGATAGAAATACAATCCACCTCCTCAGTATTAAACCAAACATGCACACATTCCCTCTTAAGCTAGGTTAGAGGTGAAGCCGCTATCAACGTTAGAGGAAAATGCTGTCTTATACGGACTTTTAAAGAAATTTGTCCACCCAATTACTCTTCCTTCAAACTCAATCAGTCAGAATAGAGCTGGAAGGGACCTTCGAGGTCTTCTAATCCAACCCTCTGCTGAAGCAGGAGACCCTATTCCAGGGGTGTTGAACAAAAGGCTTGTCGTGTCCCACTCCTCCGCTGACGGCCGGGTCAGGGAAATCCAAATCAGGCGTGCCTCGGCAGCTCTGCCAAAGTCCTAGCAAAGTCCTCAGGGCAGGCAGGAGACCAGAAAGTGACTTCAGCAAGATATGTTTAGACTTTGCCTGACTCAGAGAATGCCAGAAAGCAGATCCTTTATATAGGCCATGGGGTGTGGCTCCATGACTCAGCACTTATCCAGGCCTGCCCCTCCCTTCCTTCTGTTGCCTCCGCCTATCAAGTCTTCTGACGCAAGGGTCACTCCAGTCTGCAGCTGTTGGCAATTGACCTCCCTCAGGCTCACATGCTGTGGAGGAGGGGGAGGGGTCTAGTTGCTCTGTTTGCCTGGGCATGGAGCCAGAGCTGGGGGCTGGAGGTACTTCCTCCTCCTCAGCCTGTCTGGGCATGGAGCCAGGGCTGGGGCCGGGAGGCATACTAAGACATTCCTCCATGTTCGGAAGCAGATAAGAAGGCCCCGGCTGCGGTGAGATCGGACGAGACACAACACAGCCTGTGAGCCAGATGTAGCCCATGATGTGGTGGTATCCAGCCCCCAAGGCCATCCTGGAAAAGAGGCTGGCCCACGTTGCTTCGGCCCAGTCTACCCAATGCAAAGAGGAGATATGCCAGCAATTTGGGGAGTGGTATCAAGCTGGCCACACACACCCAATCGGCCACACCAAGTGAGCAACATCAAGCTGGCTATGCCCACTGAGTTGGCCACACCCACCCTGCCCCCCCCAAGGTCAACCACAGCCCTGATGCACTTCTCAATGAAATTGAGTTTGACACCCCTGCCCTATTGCATTTCAGACAAATGGCTGTCCAGTCTCTTCTTAAAAACCTCCAGTGATGGAGCACCCACAACTTCTGGTGGCAAGCTGTTCCACTGGTTAATTGTCCTCACTGTTAGGAAGTTTCTCCTTCATTCCAAGTTGCTTCTCTCCTTGTGTTGTGACCCAGGCCCAAGTAGGTAGTAGGAAACTCAGTCAGTGTAAAAACAAAGAAACTTTATTAGAACAGCTGAGAATTAACTCATTTTCAGCATAGTCCAAACTAAATCAAAGCAAATTCTTCTGAACACAATTCCTCAGTCCTATCACCATCCTTGGTCTAATTAGGCAAACTGCCAAAGGCCTTTCTTGGCAAAACTTCAGAAGACGCCAATATGAAACAAATGCAACAAGACAAAGCTATCAACGTTGTTTTCCGGCAAAGAGCCCAAACGCCATTGCTGGTCTTTTAAGCCTTATGGGAGGGGCCAATCATCTCTTGGCCCTACTCCTGAGTCGTCCTCTTTGCTTGAGCTGCTCTTGCCTTCTGGCAGCTCTTCTCATGCGTGCATTAGGAATAGGCTCCTCCTGTTCCTCTGCCTCACTACTGTTAGTCTCTGGAGGCTCCGGAGTCTGCACATCACTCCCCGATGGCCCTGGCCCCATCTCTGCCTCTGATGCAGAGCCTTCCCCAGCCTCCAGGACTGGCCCATGTTCTTCCTCAGCCTCATCACTGTCTGACTCCGTTGCCAGCTCCTCAGGCTGCTGGCGGACCACAACACCTTGATTAGTTTCCATCCATTTTTTCTTATCCTGTTCTCTGATGCTTTGGAGGATGGGTTGACCACCACCACCCTGTTCTTTGTGGCAGCCCCTCAAATCCTGGAATACTTCTATCATGTCCGTCATCCCCAGTCCTTCCTTTCCCTAGACTAGCCAGAACCAAATCCTGCAACCAACCGTTCTGCAAATTCTCCACTCCAAAGTGGATGGAGAATTTTGTAGATCAAGCAATGTTTCTAGCCATTATCCCAAAGCATCTCTCCTGATTGACGAAGGATGAAAGAAGGGCAGGCTGAGATGTTGCCGATTCGATTTTTCTTAAACATCTTCTGTTAAATAACTGGGACTTCCTCTTTGCAATTACATCCTAAAGAATTACTCTATCTGCAAAGGTACTTGGGATGGTGCGCTCTGGTTTCTAATCAATATATAAGTGAATTAGTCTCTTCCCCAACTGTTCTCAGCACTAATTTCTCCTCTGTAAAGTCAGAACTGAGCATTGCATGACTCATTAAATCACCTAAAGCCATCAATCCCTAATATTAATTAACTTTTTTTAAAAATTAAAAAGTACCTTTTTCAGCCGAGAAAAGCCTCTCTTTCTTCCAACCGCGAGGGTGGCTTAGAAACAGCTTGCAACAAAGCAAGGGAGAAATGATTTGCTTCAATGCCCTCACAGTCGCAAACAATTTTAGAGTCTACAGTATTCATAAAAATTGTGCTGCAGGATCTTCATTAGAAGCAAATTATAGCGTGCCTTGAAATGTTCCGGTTCTACAAGAGTGGGCTGAGCAGTTGACTGACAGATGCTACGGTTTCTTTGGTTTAATTATTGAGAGCTACACAGTAGCGTGGCCAACATGTGCAACGAATGACCAAGAGGCTGGTGTCTTAGTGGAAATAGAGATATGATTCCCCATTGCCTTCTTTCATCGTGTATTTAATTCCCCTTTTTTACCCCTAGTTCTTTACTTTAACTTACAAATTGAACTATTTTAGTGTTCTCAGGGGAACACTAGACAATTTTTTGTTTGTCTGTCTGTCTGTCTATTATCTATCATCTATCATCTATCTGGCGACACCCAGGGGAAGGGCCTTCTCTGTGGGGGGCCCCACCCTCTGGAACGAGCTTCCCCCAGGACTTCGTCAACTTCCCGACCTTCGAACCTTTCGCCGCGAGCTTAAGACACATCTATTTATTTGCCCAGGACTGGACTAGATTTTAAATTCGAATTGGTTTTAATGGGGATTTTATTATTATTATTGTCATTTTTAATTATTCGGCCATTTGTAATAAGTTTTTTAATGGATGTTTTATTTGTATTTATATGTATATTTTTATCTGGCTGTGAACTGCCCTAAGTCCCTAGGGAGATAGGGCGGTATAAAAATACGAAAAATCTATCTATCTATCTATCATCTATCTATCTATCTGTCTGTCTATCTGTCTATCTGTCTATCTGTCTATCTGTCTATCTGTCTATCTGTCTTTCTGTCTGTCTGTATATCTATCTATCTATCTATCTATCTATCTATCTATCATCTACTATAATCTATCTATCTATCTATCCATCCATCCATCCATCCATCCATCCATCCATCCATCCATCCATCCATCTATCTATCTATCTATCTATCTATCTATCTATCTATCTATCTATCTATCTATCATCTATCTATCCGCTTAGAGTGGGCTGTAAAGTGGTATATAAATCTATATATGCTGTTTCGGTCTGTCAATCTGTCTGTCTGTCTGTCTGTCTGTCTATCTGTCTATCTATCTGTCTATCTATCTATCTATCTATCTATCTATCTATCTATCTATCTATCTATCTATCTATCATTATCATCTATTTAATTTATTTGCTATCCCCTCTCTGGCAAGTGACTCTTTTATATCACAATAACTTTTGCTTTAATGAGTAAAAGAATAAAATATTCTTTTATAGTACCGTAGTCTCAATAATCCAAGCAACTGAATAGGGAAATATATATATATACTCTTAACATATTCTGAGAAAATATGTCCCATAAATTATTAGATATGTATAATTTGTGCTTCTGGGTGTTGTCAACACCTTTAATTAGATAAATCCTTTGCTGTTGTCTTTTTTTTTTTTTTGGTAGTTTCCTTTATTATTATTTTTTCAAGTAGGAGACATCACATTTGTAACATTTTCATATTCCCTTCTTGGAGTTAGTGCTTAAAGCCCCTTTTGTTGTGCTAAATTGTTCAATGGGCTGCGTGCACAGGCACACACACACACACAATATGAATAAGGCTCGCAAAGCAGATTCAAGGTGATGTTCCCACTGCCTTTGCAACTCAGATGGTAGGAGGTGTGCTGTTTTGAGAAGAAACCCTTGTGAGGCTTTTATTTTAGCTGTCCTCTGCAATTCTCTTTGATGGTATTAGTTGAAGTGGTGAAGACCCATCTTCCAAGCCTGGGAATAGATGACCCCTTGGGTGAGGCTGCGAAGTACCCTAGTGAATTTGCTTTCAAGGTAAAGATATGCAAAGCCACATTGATGCAATTTCTATGCAAATCAATGCAGATTTTCATTGGGTTGGCCCTTTCTTGCTTCTCTCATCTAGCACCACATGACTGGAATTTCAGAAATACTAATGAATAGAATAGAATAGAATTTTTTATTGGCCAAGTGTGATTGGACACACAAGGAATTTGTCTTGGTGCATATGCTCTCAGTGTACATAAAAGAAAAGATACGTTCATCAAGGTACAACATTTACAACACAATTGATGATCAATATATCAATATAAATCATAAGGATTGCCAGCAACAAGTTATAGTCATACAGCCATAAGTGGAAAGAGATTGGTGATGGGAACTATGAACGATTAATGGTAGTGCAGATTCAGTAAATAGTCTGACAGTGTTGATGGAATTATTTGTTTAGCAGAGTGATGGCCTTCGGGAAAAAACTGTTCTTGTGTCTAGTTGTTCTGGTGTGCAGTGCTCTATAGCGTCGTTTTGAGGGTAGGAGTTGAAACAGTTTATATCTAGGATGCGAGGGATCTGCAAATATTTTCACGGCCCTCTTCTTGATTCGTGCAGTATACAGGTCCTCAATGGAAGGCAGGTTGGTAGCAATTATTTTTTCTGCAGTTCTAATTATCCTCTGAAGTCTGTGTTTTTCTTGTTGGGTTGCAGAACCGAACCAGACAGTTATAGTTATGAGATCACCATTATGTGGTATAGGGATAAATGCTACTTTGTTTTGCATCAAATTCCTATAGTGGGAAGCAGAGCAACCATTGAGGACCTGTATATTGCACGAGTCAAAAAGAGGGCTGTGAAAATATTTACAGACCCCTCGCATCCTGGACATAAACTGTTTCAATTCCTACCCTCAAAACAACGCTACAGAGCTCTGCACACCAGAACAATTAGACACAAGAACAGTTTCTTCCCGAACGCCATCACTCTGCTAAACAAATAATTCCCTCAACACTGTCAAACTATTTACTAAGTCTGCACTACTATTAATCTTCTCATCGTTCCCATCACCCATCTCCTCCGACTTATGACTGTATGACTGTAACTTTGTTGCTTGTATCTTTACGATTTATATTGACTGTTTCCTAATATGATTTGATTGCTTATTTGTTCCCTATGACTATCATTGTGTTGTACCTTATGATTCTTGATGAATGTATCTTGTCTTTTTATGTACTTTTATGTATCTTGTCTTTTTATTTTTATGCATATGCATCAAAGACAAATTCCTTGTGTGTCCAATCACACTTGGCCAATAAAGAATTCTATTCTATTCTATTCTATTCTAGTCTAGTCTAGTCTAGTCTAGTCTAGTCTAGTCTAGTCTAGTCTAGTCTAGTCTAGTCTAGTCTAGTCTATTCTAGTCTAGTCTATTCTAGTCTAGTCTAGTCTAGTCTAGTCTAGTTTAGTCTCACTGCTTGTCTAGTCTAGTGAAAAAAGGGACTAGGGATGACATGATAGCAGTGTCCCAATATCTCAGAGTCTGCCACAAAGAAGAAAGGGGTCAACCTATTCCTCAAAGCACTAGAAGGAAGACAAGACGCAACCAATGGAAACTAATCAAGGAGAGAAGCAACCTAGAGCTAAGGAGAAATTGTAAATGTAGAGAAAAGAAGAACTAGGGGTGACATTTTTTATTTTATTTTATTTTATTTTGTCACACAGTATATATAAGCATAAGCATGTAATAACTATACAATATAGAAGCATATATATAAGTATGAGTATGTAATAACTATATTAATTGGATATAACGAAAGGAAACAATAGGACGTGATAGTAGTATTCCAGTATTTGAGGGGCTGCCACCAATAAGAGAGTGGGGTCAACCTGTTTTCTAAAGCAGCAGAAGGTAAAGTCAAGAAGCAATGGATGGAAACTAATCAAGGAGAGAAGCAACCTGGAATTAAGAAGAAATTTCCTAACAATGAGAACAATTAATCCGTGGAATGCCTTGCCTTCAGAATTTGTGGGTTTTCTATCACTGGAGGCTTTCAAGAAAGCCTTGTCTGGAATGGTATAGGGTCTCTTCCTTGAGCAAGGGGTTGGACTAGAAGATCTCCAAGGTCCCTTCCAACTCTGTTCTTCTGTTTGTTTTTTTCCTGACAGCTTAAGAACTCTCATACCTGGCCTTTTTCTGTGTTTGATTTGAAGCTGCCATAATGTAAGCAATTTCTGATCAACAATTCCGTTGCGTTTCCGTTATATTTGATGGAAACACGACAAGTAATGTAACTTGCTTCATTTAAGCAGAAATTATAGCCTTTCCCCTCCCATATTAAATTTTAAAGATTGTAACTCTCCTCTTCTTTGAGAACCATCTCTGAGCACTGTGACAAGGTGCGTTAAAAGTTGACATCCTGAAAGAGAGCTTTTCCCCAAAGATGGCAGTGGAAAACATGTTATTATCCAGAGCTTTGAATCACTACGGACTGACAACAACTCCGGGAGTCACTCCAGCTACTTGCTTTGCAAAGAAAGCAAGGTGGTGGTTGTTTGAAAGGGGGCGGGGAAATCTGGCAAAGTTGATGCTGATAGATTATGGCCCTTCAATGACTTCTTCAAGGCCTGCAAGTTTGAGAGTTCTGTACAGTTTCTTAGCTGTTCCTAGCATGGCATTCTTCTGGACAGTGATGTCATTCTATATTTTAAAAAAAACTATTAAAAAGATGTTGAGACTCTAGAAAGAGTGCAGAGAAGAGCAACCAGGAGGATTAAGGGACTGGAGACTAAAACATATGATGAACGTTTGCAGGAACTGGGCATGGCTAGTCTAGTGAAGAGAAGGACCAGGGGAGACAGGAGAGCATCTTCCAATATTTTAGGGGCTGCCACAGAAAGGAGGAAGGGGGTCAAGCTATTTTCCAAAGCACCCGAAGGCCAGACAAGGAATAATGGATGGAAACTGACCAAGGAGAGATTCAACCTGGAAATAAAGAGAAATTTTCTGACAGTGAGAGCAATCAACCCATGGAACAGAAGTTGCCTTCAGAAGTTGTGGGAGCTTCATCACTGGAGGCTTTCAAGAAGAGACTGGACTGCCATTTGTCAGAAATGGTGTAGGGTTTCCTGCTTGGGCGGGGAGGGGGGTGTTGGATTAGATGACCTACAAGGTCCCTTCCAACTCTGTCAATCTGTTAAATATGTATTCCTGGGGTCTATTTGAGCCTCTCTCCCAGTTTAGGAGACAATACTCCCAAGTGCTCCTACTACTACTGGGACAACTTTGGACTTTGCTTTCCACATCAGGTGCCTGGATAGAAGAATAATTAGAATGTCACCTTTGATCCACAAGACTGAGGATTGATTCCAAGCTGTTACCTGCCTTCCCAGCAGGGCCCTTTGGCAAAGACCCCAGAATGCTTCACCTGCCTACCTCAAATATGAGAATGATACAAACTAGAAGAGTCAAAGCAGCCGATCAGGAAGGTTCACATCACACGTTTGGGAAGCAGGATAACCTAACAAGAAGTGGGCTACTGGAACAAATCATACATGGATAATTTTTTAAAAAATGCTGGAATTGATGGGATGCTATTATAGGATAGGGTAGGGTAGGGTAGGCTGGAGGCTTAGTTGTAAGCCTCCCAATCAGTGTTTTATTCCCTTTATCAAGTAAGTATGAACTTTATCAAGAAAAATAAGTATTACAATTTCCTATACTACTCAATCTTCAGTGGCAGTTCACTCAGTGTTTTACAAATCCTTCCTTCCTTCCTTCCTTCCTCCCTCCCTTCCTCCCTCCCTCCCTCCCTCTTTCTTTCTTTCTTTCTTTCTTTCCTTCCTTCCTTCCTTCCTTCCTTCCTTTCTCCCTCCCTCCCTCCCTCTTTCTTTCCTTCCTTCCTTCCTTCCTTCCTCCTTCCTTCCTTCCTTCCTTCCTTCCTTCCTTCTTTCTATGCCACCCATTTCACTAACTCATTATTACTGTCAATTCTAAGTGTGTTTGAAATGACAGATATTAGCGATATGTGCAGACAGAGCCTGCAAAGGGGCTTTATGTTAAAAATCTCTCCATCCATCCAGGAGACCTCTATTAAAAATTGAAAAGGAAAAGAATCAAAACAGAAATATTTAACAGCAATATGTTCTCCTCTGGCTTTAGAAAAGTTTTCTTTGCCTAAGTCTCAAAGCATCTAGTTTCCAAACTATTTTCTTGGAGCCCTTTAAGAATTTCCTTAGCATTTCCTTTGGAAGTACTGTAGAATTCCCAAGACTGTTTTCACGGCAGTAGAAAATCACAGTTCTTCCCTTCACCCTTCACAGCAACCCAAGTGTCTTGAGTTTCATTAAACATGGTTCCTTGTTTCATCAAAATCCATGAACCATCTCAAGGTCAATATAGATTTTGTGATCATTTTTCCCCCCTTTGGGGATTGCCCAATGTCTCTTACTAACTGAAGATGGAGAAGCAAAGAAATGATTTACCCAAAGGAACGGTTTCCTTTCTGTCTTCCTGCAGAATGAGTTCAATTGTGTGCTTTTTCAGGCTTCATATCTTCACTCTCTGATGTGATTATTTTACCAATGGATTCCTTCAAACTTGATCCCTCATTGAATAGGTGGAAATGTAAGAAAATGTAATTAAAATAGGCTTAGGACAGAGGAAGGGTGGGAGGGAGGGGAAGGAAGGAAGGAAGGAAGGAAGGAAGGAAGGAAGGAAGGAAGGAAGGAAGGAAGGAAGGAAGGAAGATGAAACCAGAGGAGGAAGGAAGGCAGGAAGGCAGGAAGGCAGGAAGGCAGGAAGGAAGGCAGGAAGGAAGGCAGGAAGATGAAACCAGAGGAGGAAGGAAGGCAGGAAGGCAGGAAGGCAGGAAGGCAGGAAGGCAGGAAGGCAGGAAGGCAGGAAGGCAGGAAGGCAGGAAGGAAGGAAGGAAGGAAGGAAGGAAGGAAGGAAGGAAGGAAGGAAGATGAAACCAGAAGGCAGGCAGGCAGGCAGGACTTGGTACCATACAAATGGGAGCCATTGTCTAATTGCTTGTTTTACATTAGCAAGCAAGATGGAGGAAAATAAGATCGGTTTATAATTTGATTTAAGATCCACTTGACTGATGGATAATGGACTAATGAAAGCAGCACATCAAAGGCCCGGACTAAGAACAGTTCGTTTGTTTCCACATTGCTTTGATATCAAATTTGAACAGACCCCAAGACATCCATCTTCAAAATCAAGCATTTAAATATTAAATACCCATAATACCCAAATTAAAAACATTTCAGCCTAAATGATCATACTCAGAGGTGGGGAAACAGCAGGTATTCCTTACTCGGGGAAACGGAACCCTAGAACAATTGTCATCCCATCCAAAACCTCACAAGCATGTCTGGGAACAGGATAACAGAGCTGGAGGGGACCTTGGAGGTCTTCTAGTCCAACCCCCTGCTCAAACAGGAGACACTATACCATTTTCAGACAAGTAGAGCCTGACTAGGTGGCTCAGTGGCTAAGACACTGAGCTTGCCGATCAGAAAAGTCGGCAGTTCGGTGGTTCGAATCCCTAGTACAGGTCTCCTGCATGAGCAGGGGGCTGGACTAGATGATCTCCAAGATCCCTTCCAACTGTGTAGCTGTGTTACTGTTCAATGCCTGTCTGGTCTCTTCTTAAAAACCTCCAGCAATGGAGCACCCATAACTTCTGGAGGCAAGTCATTCCACTGATTAATTGCTCTCAGTGTCAGGAAATTTCTCCTTAGTTCTAAGTTGCTTCTCTCCTTGATGGGTTTCCATCCATTGCTTTATGTTCTCTGTGCTCAACATGGTCCTCTTTCTTGGAGGAGTTTAAGCAGGTTGAAAAGAACTCTTTGCACACAGGCTAAAATTCAGCCTCATTTCCCAATCTGAATCATAAACTAACAGAAAAGCACCGACCGCAAACTGCTGAGATCTATACCCCCTGGTCAAGAAAGGCAGACCTCTATAGAGATCGCCCAAGATCAGGAATCAATATTGCCCTGCTTCCTATAGGTCCATGAACCTAAACTGGACCCAGCAATTAAATGAAAACTCTATGTGAAGGGAGTTACGACAACGTGGGCAAAAAATTCGGGTATAGTATTGAACTGGAGGATTGGGGAAAAAATTGAAATAGAAATTATAAAATAACCAAATCGGCAACATACAAGGAGAACCAGCATAAAATGTTTTATCGCTGGTATCTGGCACTCTCTAGAGCAGGGGTCTCCAACCTTGGTCCCTTTAAGACTTATGGACTTCAACTCCCAGAGTCCCTCAGCCAGCAAAGCTGGCTGAGGAACTCTGGGAGTTGAAGTCCACAAGTCTTAAAGGGACCAAGGTTGGAGACCCCTGCTCTAGAATAGCTAAGATATACCCAAATTTAAGCCCGAACTGTTGGAAATGTGGTCCAAAACAAGGTACCTTCTATCATACATGGTGGTTGTGCCCCGAAACGAAAAAATACTGGAAGAAAATACATAGGGGGTTACAGAAATTAACAGGACTTCAGATAGAATACACCCCAGAAGTATTTCTCCTAGGGATAATTAAATGAAAATACGATAAAAGAATAATATACATCATCTTACATATAACAACCGCAGCAAGAATAGCTTTCGCGCAATATGCTGGAGAAATACAAATATACCTTCCGAAGGTTTAGTAATTAAAAAAATATTTGATTGCGCAGAAGTGGACAAATTGAAAATTTGAACTGAAAGGACAAATAGATTCGGAATACTATACAATATGGGAAAAGTGGTAGGACTGGATTGAGAACAGAAAAATGAAAAAGAAATAGACAAAATGGAAACAGAATTAAAATCGATTGTACAAATGCATACAGTGTATTTGAACATTATGGTACGTAAATGGTCGAAGTTATGCTTAAGCTGTAAGTAAGACTTGTTTCATTGTAAAAACACAATAAAAAGAAAGAGAAAAGAAAACTCTAAGGAGGGGCACAAATGACTTCCTTTGCAAAGCCTCAAATGTTATTCCTTTTCAAGCCTGCCTTTTTTTCACTCGAATATTTCACCCAAGAACTCACTTTCTCCCATATAAGCTTCCCTCCCCCGATTTCTAATTAATTTATGTAGCTCTTCCTGCTTAGCGATGCTAGGAGAAGCCAGCTGGTCCCCTATCTCCCCTCCCAATCGCTCTTAAGGCTTGAGTCAGCAATTCCTGGCATTAATTTTCAAGCCAAGGTGAGGTTCACCCATTGCAGAGACTCTGCAGCAGTAATTTGCTGTCGTCCAGACCTTCTCGGTGGTTTTGCAGGACGGATTTCCCCCTCCTTCTCAGCAGGCATGTCACATCCTTGGAACATGGCAGGCTGCCCTGTCCCTCATTAATAGAACAGACTCCTGAGATGCAGGCAGGAGTTTTTCAAGAGGCGAAGTGGATTTCGTATAGCTCTTTCATGCAAATTCTTGCCCTTTCTGGGGAAAAAAAAAGACAAAAATCATCCAACGGGCTTACTTTGCCAAGAGCTGAACCTGGGGAATTGGGTTATGAAAATATCTGATCGATGTCTGGGGATCCATTGCAGAGGTAGGTTTCAGCAGGTTCTGACCAGTTCTGGAGAACCGTTAGTGGAAATTTTGAGCAGTTCAGAGAACCAATAGTAAAAATTCTGACTGGCCCCATCTATTTGCTGCCTCCCAAGTCCCAGCTGATTGGGAGGAAATGAGGATTTTGCAGTAACCTTCCCCTGGAGTGGGGTAGGAATGGAGATTTTACAGTATCCTTCCCCTGGAGTGGCATGGGAATGGAGATTTTACAGTATCCTTCCCCTGCCACGCCCACCAAGCCACGCCCACAAATCAATGCCACATCTACCAAGCCATGTCCACAGAAATGGTAGTAAAAAAAATTTGAAACCCACCACTGATCCATTGCCTTCCTTGAATTGATTTTCATCGCCCTCCGGAGAATAAAATAGAGTCAAAACGTAGGTGGTATGGTTGAAGTTATTTCCAAAAATATGCATGCATATCTACCGATCAGGTATGATAAGATCTTTTATGGATCCCATCAGGAACGGAGTGTTGGCTGAGAGAAAACACAACCCAGAGTTACTGGTAAACGTCAATGGGGATTCTCAACCATCCAGGTCATGGTTGTCCCAAAGGTGCTTTTTCAAGAGGCAGTTGGACTTTCTGGTTTATTTCTTTTGTTGAGGAGTTTGAGCTGTGCTTTCTGCAGGATGTTTTCTACTCTGTGTCCCTTCACTGTTGGTGTGCAGGCTGTTGGGGATGAGTCCAGTAGCCTCTTGAAAAAGCACCTTTGGGACAAGTCAGAGTTGTGAGGTAAAAAGGGGTGGGATGTTGGGGTTAGTATGAAGGCAAAAAGGACTTGGGGAGACATGATAAGCAGATAAAAGGGATGGAAAACTCAGGAAATTGTTGTGACCCAGGCCCAAGTAGGTAGTAGGAAACTCAGTCAGTGAAAAAACAAACAAATTTTATTCGAACAGCTGAGAATTACTTCATTCCCAGTGTAGTTTAACTAAATTAAAGCAAATTCCTCCCAACACAAATTCCTCAGTCCTATCGCAAACCTTGCTCCAATAAGGCAAACTGCCAAAGGCCTTTCTTGGTAAACATTCAGAAGTCACAGAAATAAATGCAAGATATAGACAAAGAAGAAGACTAAGCTACCAACGTTGTTTTCCAGCAAAGCCCAAACACTGTTGCTGGTCTTTTAAGCCTTATGGGAGGGGCCAATCATCTCTTGGCCCTACTCCTGAGTTGTCCTCTTTGCTTGAGCTGCTCTTGCCTTCTGGCAGCTCTTCTCATGCGTGCATTAGGAACAGGCTCCTCCTGTTCCTCTGCCTCACTACTGTCAGCCTCTGGAGGCTCTGGAGTCCGCACTTCACTCCCCGATGGCCCTGGCCCCACCTCTGCCTCATCGCTGTCCGACTCCCGTTGCCAGCTCCGCAGGCTGCTGGCGGATCACAACAGAAATAGGGTCATAAACTATTGTTTGTGGCCATAAAACCTAGAAAATGGGTGTCAGGTGCAGCTACTTAAATTCATTTAGAATTCAAGGACAGCATTAAAGATCTAAAGGAAAGAGATAAAATAGAAGATTCCGCCTGTTGAAACTGAGAATTTTTCATCTCTGGGGTTTTCCAGGAAGAAGCTGGTTGGTTTAATGAGTTTCCCTACATGCTGCAGAAGGTAGAATTAAATCATCTTGGGGATTCTTTGCAACTCTTTTGCCTGTGAGTTGAGTCTTTGCAGAGAAAACGGGAGGGCAGAAGATGACCTTGGGTGAAGGTCCACCAATCCATCCAGATCCATCCTCTCTCCGTTATGTTACCCATGCTTCCTAAACCCCACACGAAGAACATCAATAGCAAATTTTTTTTTAATGAACAGCTTTCCTTGAATGGATTGGATCTTATTTTCTGTAATTCTGCAGGTGTCAGGGTTCCAAGTAACACCTCCAGTGAAAGAAGACTCCGAAGCTAGGTATTCCTCAAAGTTCCATTTTATTAGAAATTGGCACATCTGGGAAAACCCGAATCTGAAAGCTTCTGGATTTTCCCCACCCAAAAGAAAGCCCAAGTTCCTTCCTCTGCACCCACATGCCCATCACATGGTCCAATCAATGTACTGTCCCAACTGGACATGCCTCCCAGCCACAGCTCTCCAGGTGCAGGGCAGAGTGACCTTGACTCTTGGAGAAAGGAATGTTATTATGACTATATATCACCCAGTGGTGGGTTTCAATTTTTTTACTACCGGTTCTGTGGGCGTGGCTTGGTGGGTGTGGCAGGGGAAAGATACTGTAAAATCTCCATTCCCTCCCAATCAGCTGGGACTTGGGAGGCAGAGAATAGATGGGGTGGGGCCAGTCAGAATTTTTACTACTGGTGCTCTGAACTACTCAAAATTTCCACTACCGGCTCTCCAGAACTGGTCAGAACCTGCTGAAACCCACCTCTGATATCACTCCTGCTCCACACAATTCCCACTCCCAGTTTCCCACAGCACTAAATGTGGCAGGCCTGAAGATCCAACACCCAAGATAGCTCCCAGGCCTGACAGCAGATGATATATATTTTTTAATGTACTGTACATTTGAACAGTAGGCATTTCTGAATAAGCTGCTCAGTGGAAGTAAGTAAGGTTCATTCAATTCTTGGGATAGAAAAGGGCAGATGGTCGGCGTATTAATCCCAAACAGAAAATCTGAGCACATTTCAAGTGGGAAATGAAGTTTTGGAAGAAGGGTACACGAACAAGATGGCCATTTATCTCAGCCAAATCTGGCTTGAGAATAAAATAACAGCAGTTATTCCATCCTCCGACAGGCGTTTTCGAGATGCGTTTGAAACCGGAACATTTTACATCCTGAATTACCCATATGAGCTTTATATAGACAGAACGGGAAATATTTAGCCTCCTTAAAACATTTAGGCATTCTTGTTAAAATGCATTGCATGAAACCAAGCTGGAGTCATTATCCGTTATTTTTCTTAAGTTGTAATTTGCCGGGAAAGGAGATATGATAATGAAAGCACATTTTGCTTTCCAGGGGAAGGTAAAAGTTGAAAAAAACCCAAAAAGCTAAGGGTCAAACTATCCCTAGAGCTCATCTCCCCCATTATCTGGAGATGCATAAGTTGGTCAGAAATTTAGCTTTTAGTATTCAGAGATTTCCATTGACATTACAAAATCCTCTTGTTTTGCAATCACAATCAAAAGATGACTGTTTTGAGCTGCAGATCCTTCACTGGTGTACAGTGTCTTACAGACTTTCTTTTCTGTTGTCCCCCTCTCTCTTTCTCCTCTCTCTCTTCTTTTTCTTTTTCTTTTTCTTTTTCAGAGAGAGGAAAACTCCCTGCAAGAAAATATTAGCTCAAAAAAACCAATAATACGATGTTCACCATCTCAATAGCAGTAGCACTTATATACCGCTTTACCGTGCTTTACAGCCCTCTCTAAGCGGTTTACAGAGTCAGCATCTTGCCCCCAACAATCTGGCTCCTCATTTTTACCCACCACAGAAGGACGAAAGGCTGAGTCAACCTTGAGCCTGGTGAGATTCAAACTGCCAAATTGCAGGCAGCTGGCAGTCAGCAGAAGTAGCTTGCAGTGCTGCACTCTAATCACTGCGCCACCATGGCTCAATCATTCAGAATAGAACTGGAAGGGACCTTCAAGGTCTTCTAGCCCAACCCCCTGCTCAAGCAGGAGACAATATACCATTTAAGACAAGTATCTGTCCAGTCTTTCCTTAAAAAACCTCCAGTATTGAGGCGTCCACAACTTCTGGTGGTCAACTTCTGTTCCACTGGTTAATTGTCCTCACTGTTAGGAAGTTTCTCCTTAATTCCAGGTTGCTTCTCTCCTTGATTGGTTTCCATCCATTGTTTCTTGTCTTGTCTTCAGGTACTTTGGAAAATAAGTTGACTCCCTCTTCTTTGTGGTACCCCTCAAATCCTAGAATACTGCTATCATGTCCTCCCCCCCCCATCCTTCTTTTCTCTAGACCAGGGGTCTCTAACTTTGATCACTTTAAGACTTGTGGACTTCAACTCCCAGAATTCCTCAGCCAGCTTTGCAACTCTGGGAGTTGAAGTCCACAAGTCTTAAAGTTGCCAAGGTTGGAGACCCCTGCTCTAGACTAGCCAAACCCAAATCCTGCACCTGTCCTCCTCTTGTACAAGTTTGCAATCTTCAAAGGAATCAAATGCAATGTTCCAACAAACAATAGCCAACATCTCTTTCTTCCCTAGAACAGGCATCACGCAGAAGGAAATCATTAACCTTACCACCAATTTAAGTATCGCTCTAAAATCCACTGTGCCTCCTCTAAATCTGTCCTTCTCAGGAATATTATCCACGAAGCCCATCCCTCCATCTAATAATAACATATATATATATATTATATACCAAGAGGGTCACAAAACTCCATTGCTTTTGAGTAATGGTAAAGTCTAATTACTAGTTGTATTTCTCTCCAGACCTATCCAAAAATTGAGGAAGGGTATTTATAGCGTGAGTCATAAAAGACAAAACCCAAGATGGTCATTACAAGGACACTGTCCTCGCTCGTTCTGCTTCTCATTGCTCTCAAGAACACATCCTGGGATGTCAAACATTGTCAGCCGTCACAGAAATTAGCTAGAGTGGAAATCCTAATCTCTGTTGTGTCTGCGCCCCCCGAGCCGGCCCTCCTGCCAGAAAGTGACTTGGAGCCGGGCCCCCTGCCAGAAAGTGACTCGGAAAGTGAGGGGGAAGGGCCATCAGGACTTACCTCAGGAGCACCAGCTTCCCTGGCTCAGCTCCAGGAGCCAGAAGCAGGCCAGGTGGAAGAGATAATGAGGCCTCCGTCCCCTGACTCTTCCCCCCCAGGCCACACCTCCAGACCCAGCTGATAGCAATCAGGCTTGGTTGGATCCTAGGTTTCGTAGGCAGGAGAGGAGGGAACAACAGAAGCAGGGGTGGGGCAGGCGTAGGAAGTGCTGAGTCATGGAGCCATACCCCACAGGATATAAAGGCAGTGAGCACTGCTGTGTCTCTTCGTAGCCGGCAAATCAACTGATTAACTGAGAGCTGAAGTGACTCACCAGCGTCGAGGGAGATATCAGAGACACTTGGCAGACGTTCACTATTCTGCTGCCAGAGCTGATAGTGCCGGCTAATTAAGCCATCGCTCAGACGGAGGCGAAGGAGGACAGAACAATCTCTTGGATATAATATGTCACTCCGGGCAGAAGCCCAAGCTTCACAAAGGTTTACAATAGTGGCCAAAATGGCGGAAACCTTTTTTTGGGAAAAGTGCATTTTTTAAAACTAGCAAATAACACCACTTTTTTGTTTTTTTGAGTAGTACCGTAAAATTATATATCAATGGAAAGACAATTTAATCAAGAATGTACTGCAATAACTTTTATGAAGGATTTGCTATTAGAATAGCAGTTATAGTGTAAAGAAGAAAAGTGAAACATGTAGAAAAAAACGAGATCTATAAAAATGATCACCCTGTCAGTTAATCCTTAGATGGGTAACCTTTAGCATGAATTACGGCCTTACAATGTCTTCCCATGGAGTGAACCGAGTCTTTTAGCTCTGCAGCTGTCCTAATGTGAAACCAAGATTGAATGGTGGCTTCTATGAACTCGCTTTTATTGCTGGGTCGCTTCTGACTAACAAGTTTCTTTAGTCAGCTCCATAGATTTTCAATTGGGTTAAGGCCTGGGCTATTCCCAAACCATTCCAGCAGTGGAATAGGATTATCTTGAAATTCAAAAAAAAAAAAAAAAAGTGGTGTTATTAGCCATCAAACCTCAAAAATACACTTTTCCCAAAAGGTTTCCACAATTTTGGCCACTACTGTATATATTTCACTGACCACATCACCACGATGCGATTAATTTCACTTTAATGCTTCTGTCTCTCCCTTAGTTCTATTTCCTGAAACAAGGTGGGATTGGATCTCCTCATTCGCACCCAATTCATCATGTGTATCAGACCCACTAATATCTTCCTCAATCTTTGAAAGGTATCTCAGATTTAATGGTGTCAGGGTAATGACAGGGTATGATTTAAAGCTGACCAGCCCTTTAAGACTGAGAATGAGTCAGCAAGGTTATTGCCCTTTAAGAAGCTGCCTATATAAAGGAGGCCATTAGAGGGCGTTTCTCTCTCTCTCTCTCTCTCTCTCTCTCTCCTCATGTATCTGTACTGTAGTTCTCCGTGTATGCTTCTATGTAGAGTTGAAGAATGATTGCTTGCCTGCCTACCACATGGAGAGAGACAGAGAGAGAGAGAGAGAGATAAACCACTGTTCATAATGACAAAACCTCGGTGTCCTGTATTTTGCTCCTGGATTGTCTCAAAATAGTAGTCATGCTGTAAACACTCTGACAAATGGCCTTCTTGGATAACGTGCAAGACCCCAGTTTTAAGGGACCTATTCTTCCTTTTTTATCTATTTTTGTAAATTTGGGATATATGGGGCAACTCTAATCCCTTGTGTAAGGGTTTAAGTATTTTCAAAGGCCAACTAGTCTATTAAATCTGGGAGATCAGTATCCATTAATTCAACCAAAGAAGGAAGATTAAGGAGAACAGAGGAAATGCAAAACCAGTACATAAAGTTGTATACATTACACATGTTTTTTTTTAAAGTTTTATTTTTTATTTTTTATAAATATATCAAATCAATACATAAATCGTGTGGCACCTGGGTGTCATACATTCTAATACAAGTAAAACTAATAAAGTTAGTCATTTACCTTAGGTTGCAATCTATCGTTGTTCAGCTGTTCCACATTTTCTCGTTATTGCTTTCCTGTTATTATATAAAAATGCATACTTTGATATTCCCCCTTCTCTTATTTCAATCACCTATTCTAGCTTTTAATCATATCACCCTTTATTAAAAGACTTTTCCTTTTTTTTCCTTTCTTTCTTTCCTTTCTAACTTCTAATCATGTCACCTACAGAAAAAATAATTGCTACCAACCTGCCTTCCATTGAGGACCTGTATATTGCAAGAATCAAGAAGAGGGCCGTGAAAATATTTACAGACCCCTCACATCCTGGACATAAACTGTTTCAACTCCTACCCTCAAAATGACACTACAGAGCACTGCACACCAGAACAATTAGACACAAGAACAGTTTTTTCCCGAAGGCCATCACTCTGCTAAACAAATAATTCCCTCAACACTGTCAAACTATTTACTGAATCTGAACTACTATTAATCTTCTCATAGTTCCCATCACCCATCTCTTTCCATTTATGACTGTATGACTATAACTTGTTGCTGGCAATCCTTATGATTTATATTGATATATTGACCATCAATTGCGTTGTAAATGTTGTACCTTGATGAACGTATCTTTTCTTTTATGTACACTGAGAGCATATGCACCAAGACAAATTCCTTGTGTGTCCAATCACACTTGGCCAATAAAAATTCTATTCTATTCTATTCTACTTTAAAAAAAAGAAAAGAAAAAGAAGAGAAAAGAAAAGAGAGAGAGAGAGAGAGAGAGAGAGAAAGGGAGAAGCAAATCAGAACAACACAAAAAAAAGAGAAATCATCCATCCATCGTCTCTTGCCCGCTTCAATACTTTTGATTGCTATGCTTTAAAAGAAAAACATTATGCATGTTTCTATATAGCCATGGAACACCAAATTTGCTTTCTCCTGAGACTTTATTTCTACTCAATCCTATGGAATTGGAAAGTCAAAAAAAATGTTGACTGATATAAGGTCAACCTCTGGATACTTTTAGTTGAGAGGGATATTGTTTTTAAAAAATGCTTAAAGAATTCATTAAAAAAAATGTGCAAAATAACTGAAACTCTATCTCCCAATGAGTCACCTTGAATTGAGATATGGTATAGGTCTCAGCCGGCAAAATTCCCAGAAATATGCATTAAAAGGTGCACTTTGAGAGCGGGAACCTATTTGGGGAATCTGTCCAGGGACATGTGTAAACGAACATTGACTCAAGATGTTGATTCAAAGATACTTGAAATCTGACGTATGAAATTGATTTCATACACAATGTCAGCTGGCGGCCCCCAGGGGGAGGGCCTTCTCTGTGGGAGCCCCTACCCTCTGGAATGAGCTTCCGCCAGGACTTCGTCAACTTCCTGATCTCCGGACTTTCCGCCGCGAGCTGAAGACGTATTTATTCTTCCATGCAGGACTGGCATAGAATTAGTATTATTATTCGTAATTTTAAATGGGTGTTTTATGGTTTAATGTATTTTAACTTAGGGGCCAAATTTAATAAGTTTTTTATTAGTTTTTTTATTTGTATTGTATTTATTTATTGTTGGTTTTTATCTGGCTGTGAACCGCCCTGAGTCCTTCGGGAGAAGGGCGGTATAGAAATTAAATAATAATAATTATTATGATTATGATTATGATTATGATTCCAATTTTTTTTAGGCGGGACTGCAAACAATTGGTTGATTGGATTACCTTCAAATTGAAGTTTTATAACTTACCCTGCCCTTAAGATGTTTCAAGACAGTTATTATATTTGCAACAAGATTAGGCTTCTACATGTGGTCTATTTATGTTTAGAAAAAGTAGAATGCGGTAAGAGAGCCTGATCACGTTTGCGGGCCAGGCTGTCTGCATTGGTGCACCATCTCCCCTAATTGGATAAATGACAGTTCTGTAAGAACAGTTTACAATATCCTTTGGAGCAATTGTTTCTGATTCACTCATATTATGTCTTCTGACATGGACAATAAATTTAACTGTCCAGTTCATCCTCAGCCTTGAAAAACCTAAAACAGATTATTGTCCTTTTGTTGAATGCCTATAATAAACAGACAAAATGTTTCATGTTGTATCTCAAGAGATTGCAGTGTGTAATTACCCTTTTTGAGTTTATTTTTGCCAAGCCGCTAGTTAATTAGATAATAAGCTAGTTAATGCTAACCTGTATATGTACTTGTGTATATATATGTATACCGTAAGTGTATTTGTATATGTATATGTATAATGTGTGTGTGTGTGAGAGAGAGAGAGAGAGGGAGGGACAGAAGCAGGGAGGAAGGAAGAGAGATATATATGGAGGGAGGGAGGGAGTGATAGAGAAGAAGGGAGGGAGAGAAGCAGGGAGGGAGGGAGAGAGAAGAAGGGAGGGGGAGAGAGAGAAAGAAAGAGAAAGAGAAAGAGAAAGAGGGAGGGAGGGAGGGAGGGAGGATCACAATAAATATCAACATTTTGTATTTCAGAATTTGAGAGAGATTTAGCCTTTTTCCATGCGTTATTGGCCTGACGCCAGGGAATTTCCAAACACAATATGCAGCTATTGTTAACATACTAATACTAAATATTGATGAAATATCGTAGAAAAATGGATATTGCCAAACGATGTTGACTCTCAAAATGAGAAATTGTCTAGAAACTAATTACTCTGCAAACATCTCCTGTGATAGACACACAATGATATATTTGAACAGGGGGAATCTTTTTTAGTGTTTTGCTTGGGTATGTAATCTTTTGCGAATGTGGAACACGCAGCTAAACCCAAGGAAGCTAGCCTCTTGGTGATCCTTTGTGCCAAGTTCTACATGTTTCTTGTAAATATGAAATCTAAACAAGTTCAAGAAATTAGTAGCTTGGATGGTAACCAGAATATTAACAGAGAGTAAAAAGAACTTTCTCCAAACTAAGTTGGCACCGTAACTTCCTCAGAATATTGGCACTCTCCATTCTTTTCAGATGATTGGTAACCCACTTAGAAGCTACTCTGTTTCCCTGAAAATAAGACCCAGCCGGAAAATAGGTCCTAGCCTGATTTTTCAGGATGCTCATAATATAAGCCCTACCCCAAAAATAAGCCCCAGTTAAGACAGTCAATCAGATGGAGGCGTTTAGTACTGTATTCCCTTCAAAATAAGACCTAACTGGAAAATAAGCCATAATGCGTCTTTTAGAGCAAAAATTAATATAAGACCCTCTCTTATTTTGGAGGAAACATAGTAGAAGTCAGCTTTGGACCTACCATCTCAACCTCCATGTGGTGTCGGGCTTCCCAGGTAGACCAGGCAGGAAATACAATCAGATGAGTTAATTCAACTTTATTGTAAAGCTTCATGAACAGAATCTTGCGAGTCGGAAAGTGTTGTGACCCAGGCCCAAATAGGTAGTAGGAAACTCAGTCAGTGAAAAAACAAATAAACTTTATTCGAACAGCTGAGCATTACTTCATTCCCAGCGTAATTCAACTAAATTAAAGCAAATTCCTCTCAATACAAATTCCTCAGTCCTCTCGCAAACCTTGGTCCAATTAGGCAAACTGCCAAAGGCCTTTCTTGGCAAATGTTCAGAAGTCACCGATACAAAAATAAATGCAAGAAGACGAAACTACCAACGTTGTTTCCCAGCAAAGCCCAAACATTGTTGCTGGTCTGTTTTAAGCCTTATGGGAAGGGCCAATCATCTCTTGGCCTTACTCCCGAGTCGTCCTCTTTGCTTGAGCTGCTCTTGCCTTCTGGCAGCTCTTCTCATGCGTGCATTAGGAACAGGCTCCTCCTGTTCCTCTGCCTCACTACTATCAGGCTCTGGAGGCTCTGGAGTCCGCACCTCATTCCCCGATAGCCCTGGCCCCACCTTAGCTTCATCATTGTCCGACTCCACCACTGCATGGTGGTGGCTGTGCAGGCATATATCCGGTGTGTGCTCCCTCCTGAATGGCAGATCCAGGCCAGCTGGCATGCTGGAGCTGACATTATGGGATCTTCTGGCTCTCTTCTCCTAGGAGTCATTTCCTTAGTAATTTGAAATATTTTTTCCAGGCTGCTTCATGTTGAATATGCAGCTTGTAAATGTTATGAAATCCATTTCCAGATTAAACGGCAGACCTAGCCATGCAGGTAGTCTTTTTGAAAAGGAAGAGGGAGTTGATTGGGCTTTCAGAGCCTCTTAGCAGTTTCAGAAATAGCTGTTGCTTATTTTACGAAGAGTACTGATTTTTCTTTCTTTTCTTTCATTTTTTTTTAAAATAGCAAGCTGTAACTTTATTGATTTTGGGGCCCGGCCATCCCCAAACATTAAATAACATGTAATTAAAGAAGAGGTCAGTATAAAAAGGCCAATTGAGTGCTCTGTAAATCTGCGCGGAAACATAGAAACTATTCAGCGGACTAAAAGGAAAAAAACATGTTTTTATTGATTTTATTTTTATTTACTTATCAGATTTCTAAAGCCACCTAATCGTCAAGCAAGTCAAGGAAGAATGCAGTGTGGCTAACAACAGAACAACTAACATAATTGACAATCCCCTGGGGATTATTTAAAAAAACCAACAAAATAAAATTCTGTAACATTAAACTGAGTTGAAAACTTGAATCCAACTGGAATGATTAATTGAGAAACTTAGATCTCTTCTTATGGAGGTGTATATAACTGGAATTGGCCAGGAATTGAGTGTATCTAGTCTAATGGAGAGAAGGACTAGGAGTGGTATAATAATAATCTTCCAATATTTGAGGGGCTGCCATAGAGAAGAGGGAGTCAACCTATTCTCCAAAGTACCTGAAGGCAGGACAAGAAGCAACAGATGGAAACTAATCAAGGAGAGAAGCAACTTAGAACTAAGGAGGAATTTCCTAACAGTGAGAACAATCAACCAATGGAATAGCTTGCTTCCAGAAGTCGTGGGTGCTCCATCAAAAGGATGTCTTCAAGAAGAGACTGGACAGCCATTTGTCTGGAATAGATTAATTGCATAGATTAACAGAGTTGGAAGGGACCTTGTAAGTCATCTAGTCCAACCCCCCGCCCAAGCATTGGACCCTACACCACCCCCAACAAATAGCAGTCTCATCTCCCCTTGAAATCCCTCAGTGATGAAGCTCCCACAACTTCTGAAGATAAGCTGTTCCATTGGTTGATTGTTCTCACTATCACAAAATTTCTCCTTGGTTCTAGGTTGGTTCTCTCCATGATCGGTTTCCATCTGTTGCTTCTTTTCTTGCTTTCTGATGTTTTGGGAAATAGCTTGACCCCCTCCTCTCTGTTGCAGCCCCTCAACAGACAGACAGACAGACATTAGATAGATACTGGATGGATGGATGGATGGATGGATGGATAGATAGATAGATAGATAGATAGATAGATAGATAGATAGATGATAGATAGATAGATAGATAGATAGATAGATAGATAGACAGACAGACAGATATGGATTGATAGATATAGATAGATACTAGATCAGTGGTTCCCAACCAGTGTGCCGCGGCACTAAGGGGTGCCGTGAGATCTTTTGAGGGTGCCGGGAACTTTTGAGCTACAGAGATTTTAAATATCTATTTCCTTATAAGGGTGCCGGGAACTTTTGAAAGGCTTTCCAAGGGTGCCTCAAACAAGAAAAGGTTGTGCCTCAAACAAGAAAAGGTTGGGAACCACTGTACTAGATGATAAATAGATAGATAGATAGATAGATAGATAGATAGATAGATAGATAGATAGATAGATAGATAGATAGATAGATAGATAGAAGATAGATAGATAGATGCAGATTAGTTATAGAAACCCATGTATGAGTCACACAGTTATTAGTGAGAAGGAGCTCTTCAAAGGAGTTCAGGTCCCTCTTAAATCAGGAATAACTTTCCATTACTTAAAAGGAAATTGCTGAACAAATATACCGTATTTTTCAGAGTATAAGATGCTCCAGACTATAAGACACACCTACCATTTTTGGTGAGGAAAACAAGAAAAAGAAATATGCCTCCCAGCAATCTTGCCTTGTTGCAACAAATAGCAAACAGCCTGCTTTACTTTCATTTTCATTTACAGTACAGCTTGATTAGTACAAGAAAAAAAAATCTGCCTCCAGCAATTTACCTCCTTGCAGCAAGCAGCAGAGGCCTGCTCAGCAATAGGCCATGGCAATCCCTGCAGCCTGAAACATCTGAGGGTCGGGAGGCTGATCCAACAGACAATCAACTTGTGCTAATCAAGCTGTGCTGAAGCTGAAATAGGCTGTTTCTTCTTGCTGCTTGCTGCACGGAGGTAAATTGCTGGGAGGCAGAGGCCAAAGGGTGGGGGCCAGTGGGTGGGCGGGGCTACATTCGGTGTATAAGACACACCCAAATTTCCATCCCCTTTTAGGGAGAAAAAAGGTGCATCTTATACTCCGAAAAATACAGTAGATTTATTTTCATATTAACTCTGTTTTTGTGGTAGCTTCTGAAGTCAAAGGCCATCTATATGAATTTGCAATGTAGGCATTGAGAAATGAAATGCAGTGTAGGCCAGTGGTGGGATTCAAGTAATTTAACAACCGGTTCTCTGCCCTAATGATTTCTTCCAACAACCAGTTTGCCAAACTGCTCAGAAAGTTAACAACCGGTTCTCCCGAAGTGGTGTGAACTGGCTAAATCCCACCACTGATGTAGGCATTGAGAAATGAAAACAACCTCTGTAGGGTTGTTCATCAGCACTCAAAAGGCAACTACAACAATGTTACACCTACCAGCAATGAAAGCATTTAGCACTATGGCTATGTGAAAAGAGAGTGTAATTCATCTACTAGGCGCGCACTTAACACTTCACCAGCATTTTGCATCTTCTAATCCAAGGTGACACCATTAACGAGTAATTAACAAAGTGCTTCAATTATTCTCACTGCGAATAAGGCAAGTGATACAGTCCCCCACCTCTAGTCTCCAATAAGATTTTTAATGACTGCTGCTTTCCAGGAGTCCTCCAGCACTGCTAATTAATTTACTATCGACTGCAGTGATTTTATAAGATGCAGACAATTGGTGCACCCAAGTGCTTTGTGAGCTAATCTCAAAGGGTCGAAGATGCCAAAGAAAACATGAAGGAATCACTTGACGTAAATGGATAAACAGACTGAAGATGGACCTCCATTTCTTCTGGACAGAGAGATGAAGACGTCAAGGCCTCTTTGCAGAAATATGCCCATTTAATCTAGACTTAAGGAGGTATCCATGTTGATTGTAAATATTTAAGAGTGATGATGCCCACTTAACTGAGAAATGGGCAAAATGAGGGTTATAGAATAGAATAGAATAAAAAAAATTTATTGGCCAAGTGTGATTGGACACACAAGGAATTTGTCTTGGTGCATAAGCTCTCAGTGTACATAAAAGTAAAGATACGTTCATCAAGAATTCTAAGGTACAACACTTAATGATAGTCATAGGGTACAGATATAAATCGTAAGGATACAAGCGACAAAGTTACAGTCATACAGTCATAAGTGGAAGGAGATGGGTGTGGGAACGATGAGAAGATTAATAGTAGTGCAGATTCAGTAAATAGTCTGACAGTGTTGTGGGAATTATTTGTTTAGCAGAGTGATGGCCTTCGGGAAAAAACTGTTCTTGTGTCTAGTTGTTCTGGTGTGCAGTGCTCTGTAGCTTCATTTTAAGGGTAGGAGTTGAAACAGTTTATGTCCAGGATGCGAGGGGTCTGTAAATATTTTTACAGATCCTCAGTGGAAGGCAGGTTGGTAGCCATTGTTTTTTCTGCAGTTCTAATGCTCCTCTGAAGTCTGTGTATGTCTTTTTGGGTTGCAGAAGCAAACCAGACAGTTATAGAGATGCAGATGACAGACTCAATAATTCCTCTGTAGAACTGGATCAGCAGCTCCTTGGGCAGTTTGAGCTTCCTGAGTTGGCGCAGAAAGAACATTCTTTGTTGTGCTTTTTTGATGATGTTTTTGATGTTAGCTGTTATTGACACTAATGTGCATGTGGACACCTCTCTAGCCATTTCCCTGCTTCCTTTGCTCCATATTTCATTGTCTCAATTCCTACTGTATCTTCTTAGACTTTTTGTTATTGTTAAAATGGTGATGAGAAAAAGACAGTGATAGATTCAGAGGCAGAGAAAAGCCAACTACTGGAGCAGAACTTTGTATTGCTATTTCTAAATGTCAAAGCCACTGCTTTCTTCTCCTTCTCCTTCTCCTTCTCCTTTTCCTTCTCCTTCTCCTTCTCCTTCTCCTTCTCCTTCTCCTTCTCCTTCTCCTTTTCCTTCTCCACCCATCTCCTCCTCCTTCTCCTTCACCCATCTTCTCCTTCTCCACACATCTTCTGCTCTTTCTCATTCTCTTTCTTCTCCTTCTCTTCTCCTCCTTCTCCTTCTCCACACCTTCACATCTTTCTCCTTCTTCTTTCTTCTTCTCCTTCTCTTTTTCCTTCTCCTTCTCCTTCTCCTCCATCTCCTTCTCCTCCACCCATCTTCTCCTTCTCCACATATCTTCTCCTTTCTCTTTCTCTTTCTTCTTCTCCTTTTCCTTCTCCTTTTCCTTCTCCTCCACTCATCATGTCCTTCTCTACCCATCTTCTCCTCTTTCTCCTTTTCTTTCTCCTCCTCTCCATGAGAATCCTGATGGTACTTTATCTGTATTTCTAATATCTTAGGCCTGTACAAACATAATTCATTTTTCAAGGTTGTCCCTGGCAAATGGCTAAATATTGAGTCAGCAGACTCCTTCAGACAACACAAGGACAAAGCTGTGCTTCTAAAGGTTTTTGAGGGATCCTTTGAAACATTAATATTATAAATCTTATACCCTCCATCTTCCGAAGCCGGTGTGATGTGAGACCTCATTCATCTTTGTTTTTGTTTACTACAAGAAGGACAAAATGTGTGACTAAATTAAAGTGAACTAAGAATATGTCTATATTTCTACCCAAATCCTAAGATGCTCTCCAAGGACCTGTTTTGAGATCCAAATGCCATAAAAGGCTTCATTAAAGTCTAATTAGTGAAATTTCTCCAGGTTTGGGATCTAGCGGTAAATTTTAAAATCTAAAAAACAGCTTACAGTGTCTCCAAGTTACATTTTATTGTTGAGATATCTGTCTGTAGAAAAACAATGTAGCTGAATGGCACGTCAACGGGATAGCATTACTAGGGAATCAACAGACAATAAACCCCAGATTATTTTATCTAATGTGCCAATCAATATACGGTATATGAAATTGCAGGTAAATTCGCACATGAATTATATTTCAAATTTAATACAACCTGCTATCAATCAGATCTACGGATGGAAATGGAAGATACCTTCATCAATTTAGGCCACAATGGGAAGTAGCATTATTACAATTGTGAAAATCTCCATACGTCACAGCCAAGGCCACAATTCATACACACCCCAAATAGCGAAACAAATACATTATACATCCACTTTTGTAGGTAGAATTTGAAGCAAATACCTACTGAGATTGATTCACTCAGCATTTTGTGATCGGTGTTTAACCAATGGAAAACGATAAATCTTTCTGAGATATTATAAAAAAGGTCAAGTGGTATTAATTCATTTGCACAACTTATTGGAATTCGTATTGCAATTTGCGTGGCTCGCTGATTAAGAAGAAGAGGCCAATTAATTTCAAACGTGCCTGCCTGGAGCCACGGGTGCCACCTGAACCCACCTTCCTAACCCAGAAGAAAATGGATCACGTGCTAGAGATCATTTTCAAGAGGGACTGAACCAAGGCAGCTCAAGGAGGGGAAGAAAAGGGGATGGAAATGGTTCTGCATCACTTTGCATGTTTCAAAGTGGTATACAAAATGTAGCATCAAGCATTCAAGGAGTATTTAACGTGTGTAAGTTTCATGTTTCGCTTAAAAAGGACTATTGCTGCTAGAAGGGGGTTCAAGCAAATATATATTATACCATATCCGACGAGAACAATCTCCCAAGTTTGCAAATTGCACTTTCATTTTTTTTCCTTACGTTTGCTTTCTGGATATTCTCTTCTTTTTCTTTTTTCTTTCTTTCTCTTTCTCACCCTCCCTTTCTCTCTCTCTCTCTCTCTCCTTCTCCTTCCTTTTTCCTTTTCTTTTTCTTCTCTGTCTCCTTCTCCTTTTTCTCTCCTTTTTCTCTCCTTTTCTTTTTTCTCTTCTCTTCTCTCTCTCTCTCCCTTTCTGTCTCTCTCTCCTTCTTCTCTTTCCCTCCTTTTCTCCCTTTTTCCTCCCCTTCAACCCTGTCCTTTTCATACATTCATCTTTTGGCTACTCCCCATTCCCCCTTGCGATTGAACCAAGATGACATGCATCAGGTGTGAAAGTCTGAATTCTTAAGCACTGATCAAGTGAGGGGAAAAAAATCTACGCACTTAAAACACATTTTGGGGGAGCCAAAGAAATAGAAGAATATTTATCTGGCCTGTACTTCGCAAAAAAGGATCAACACTCAGCCCTCCAGAGAAAGCACCCAGCAAGAATAAAAGGAAGAGAATAACAATGGCTTCTTTGGAATAGATATTTCAAAGGCAATTCAAATCGAAGAAAGGAAGGAAGGAAAAAACAAAACTGTTGACTGGTCTTTGCACAACAGGGAGGGCATCTCGCTCTTTTGTAACTTTTGCAGAGTGTCTTATTTGTGAGTTTTTAAACAGCAGCGAAGACTCATCTGTTTGGTTCTGCAACCCAACAAGACAGACACAGACTTCAGAGGATAATTAGAACTGCAGAAAAAACAATTACTACCAACGTGCCTTCCATTGAGAACCTGTATACTGCATGAGTCAAAAAGAGGGCTGTGAAAATATTTACAAACTCCTCGCATCCTGGACATAAACTGTTTCAACTCCTACCCTCAA